>NC_053168.1:52665046-52816736 GCF_016835505.1 Polypterus senegalus | reverse complement strand
CACATCTCCTCACCCACCTGGTCACTAGCTTACACCCTCTTGTGTGCACCAAGTGTTGCTCATATTCTTGTCTAGATCTTTTATGTCTATTAAAAAGAGCAATGGTCCCAGCACTGATCCCTGAAGAACACCACCAACTAGGAAAAAGATAACCACCCTTGTGGAATTCAAACCCTGCGCCAACCATTTAACCAACATGCCACCAACCAAACAATCAAATTCAGCTTAGTTATCTTACAAATAACCTCATGGATGAAAGCTACACACTAAACCTGAAAATAACAATCTCTATGCAGTTCTTTTGCAAATGAACAGATTTTACCTGTATGCAATTTGTGGGGTAAAAAATAGGACTCATTTTGTTTGGCTGGCTTGTTTGCTACACTTTCACACTATTGATAGTGATGTATATTGGAATGTTTTGAAATAAAAAGAGAAGCTTAAGAAGGATATTCATCTTAACAATGTTAATTCTTCCAGCTAAAGTGAAATGAAGGGTTGACCATCTATGCAAGTCTTGCTTAATTTTTCCATACAGATGGCAACATTTTGTTGATAAAGAGCTTTACGTTTACTTGTGATGTTTACCCCAATGTATTTAAACTGAACTGTGTTGATAAAAGGGAAGGTGTCCAATCTCATATTGTATGCTTGAGAATTCACTGGGAAGAGCACACTTTTATTCAAATTAATTCTGAGACCAGAAATCTTTTGAAACTCTGTAAGTGCTTTTAGGACTGCAAGCACGGTATTTTGTGAGTCTGATATACTGTATACAGTACCATATCTGCATATAGAGAAACTTTCTGTTCCAGTACTTCTCTGATAATCCCCTTTATCTCATAAGCATTTCAACAGTGAATTGCCAGTGGCTCAATGGCAATTGCAAAAAGCAGTGGTGACAAGGGGCATTCTTGTCTGGTACCACATTCTAGTTTAAAGTAGTCTGTATTAATGTTAATACAAACTGAAGCTTCTAGATTGGTACAGTATACAGTAGTTTGATCCATGCACATATGTTCTGAACAAACTCAAATTTCTCCAATGTAGTTAAAAGGTAGTTCCATTCAACCATATCAAATGTTTTTTCTGCATCCAACGATAATAATATCTCCAGGGTGTTTGACTTTGTGGGTGAATATATTACATTAAACAGGCATTGAAGATTGGAAGCTAAGTGTCTGCCTTTAATAAATGTGGTTTGGTCTTGTGATATTACCAAAGGCAGCACTTTCTCCTTCCTTCTAGCTAGGACTTTGGAAAGTATCTTAACATCATTATTCAGAAGTGAAATTGGTCTGCAGGATGCACATTGTAATAAGTCCTTATTTTGTTTAGGAAAGACAGTAATTAATTGCACTTTCACACTAAAGCAGAAAATAATAAACTGCACTTGAGCACCATCCATTTGAGCCGAGACCACCTCAGAGCAGGTGTCTATTCAGTTTGAGTAAAGGGAGTCATTTCACTTGAAACACACATGGTAGTGCTAGAAAGAAAATGAGCTGCACTCAGTTCCTTAAATAACACTAGGGGGCTTTGCCCCCCCACTCGCCAACTCCTGGGTTTGGTTAACCGGATATACAATTTAAAGAGCTTATTATTTTCATGGGAAATGTTACATACTCTTTCAATTCTATGTTGCATCGCTTCTTCGTGATCATAAATATACACCTGACCGAATTGTGGTTTCTTCAAATTAAACTTGTAACTTTAATTGTTGGGACTACAGATTCTAATGAAATATGGTCCATTATTGTGTAAATCTACGCTTTGAGCATTGAATGATGTGAATGCGAAAAGATTATTGTAGACTCGGACATCTTGCTTGTAGTGTTTGTGTATTTCACTTTCACCAAACAACAAATCTTTTAATTAATGCCTATACGCCTTTTCATTGGGAGGCAGGCAACACTACTTTTCCCTGATGGCAACATGAAATAGACGATCTACAAGTCTCCGGCTTAAAAATTTAAAGCCCATATCTACATACTTCTGACATATCACCTATGTCCATATATTCATTATCTTTTTGCTGTTCCGCTAATTTCACTGAGTAATAATGTCCGTTTGTTTGTGCTAATGCAATCTTTACTTTCTTTTTTTTTTTGATACTTTCAAATTTTACTACTTTCATATTTTTTAACTTGCTCTGCATGTGTATTGTGCCAATGTTTTTGAACCTCTTTATGAAGTCTTTTATTTCTGACCATGATTTGACCTATGAGGTTTTCAGTTCCACTTGGTCCAGGCTGATTATTACTTTCCTTATTTTCAGAATTTGCACAAAAATTATTATTCTTCTTTTTTGCATTTTTTTGCCTTCTTTTCTCTCCAACACTTTTGGGTCTCTTTTCGACGCACTGCTTTTTCTTCTTCACTAAGTCGTTGACGTGCCATCTAGAACATATAAAATTTTTAAGAACTGAGAGCACATAAAGTGTGTATGCCAAAAGCATTCCAACAACTGAGAGGTTAGATGTCCTTGTTATTGCGGGACGTCAAAGTGTCTTTTCAAGACGGTCACATCTCGACCCAAGATTTGTTTATATAATAGACAGATGTGAAGGGACCTTTGGAAAAAGTGTTTAGTTTAAGAGGTTTGGGGTACACCATTACTATAAGTAATCTCCTTGATCTTCTATGGGGCATGTATATGAATGACACTGTCTGTTGACTGATAATGAGTGAGACACTTTTTCTCAATTACCAGTATCTATATATGCTCACCTAAAGGATTATTAGGGACACCTGTTCAATTTCTCATTAATGCAATTATCTAATCAACCAATCACATGGCAGTTGCTTCAATGCATTTAGGGGTGTGGTCCTGGTCAATACAATCTCCTGAACTCCAAACTGAATGTCAGAATGGGAAAGAAAGGTGATTTAAGCAATTTTGAGCGTGGCATGGTTGTTGGTGCCAGACGGGCCGGTCTGAGTATTTCACAATCTGCTCAGTTACTGGGATTTTCACGCACAACCATTTCTAGGGTTTACAAAGAATGGTGTGAAAAGGGAAAAACATCCAGTATGCGGCAGTCCTGTGGGCGAAAATGCCTTGTTGATGCTAGAGGTCAGAGGAGAATGGGCCGACTGATTCAAGCTGATAGAAGGGCAACTTTGACTGAAATAACCACTCGTTACAACCGAGGTATGCAGCAAAGCATTTGTGAAGCCACAACATGCACAACCTTGAGGCGGATGGGCTACAACAGCAGAAGACCCCACCGGGTACCACTCATCTCCACTACAAATAGGAAAAAGAGGCTACAATTTGCACAAGCTCACCAAAATTGGACAGTTGAAGACTGGAAAAATGTTGCCTGGTCTGATGAGTCTCGATTTCTGTTGAGACATTCAAATGGTACAGTCAGAATTTGGCGTAAACAGAATGAGAACATGGATCCATCATGCCTTGTTACCACTGTGCAGGCTGGTGGTGGTGTAATGGTGTGGGGATGTTTTCTTGGCACACTTTAGGCCCCTTAGTGCCAATGGGGCATCGCTTAAATGCCACGGCTACCTGAGCATTGTTTCTGACCATGTCCATCCCTTCATGACCACCATGTACCCATCGTCTGATGGCTACTTCCAGCAGGATAATGCACCATGTCACAAAGCTCGAATCATTTCAAATTGGTTTCTTGAACATGACAATGAGTTCACTGTACTAAAATGGCCCCCACAGTCACCAGATCTCAACCCAATAGAGCATCTTTGGGATGTGGTGGAACAGGAGCTTCGTGCCCTGGATGTGCATCCCACAAATCTCCATCAACTGCAAGATGCTATCCTATCAATATGGGCCAACATTTCTAAAGAATGCTTTCAGCACCTTGTTGAATCAATGCCATGTAGAATTAAGGCAGTTCTGAAGGCGAAAGGGGGTCAAACACCGTATTAGTATGGTATTCCTAATAATCCTTTAGGTGAGTGTATATAATTCACTAAGGCAAGACAACCATGGAAAGCATGCCAGAAGGGGCGTGGACTCACTGAGCCGCCGACAAGTAAGACACCTATGGCGCACGCAGAAGGAGCCACGCCCACCAACTCCTGGCACCTCCGAACCACGTTGACTGTTCATAGAGGCATGTTTCTTGCGGAGGTGAATCGCCATATGCAGCGTGTTAAACGGTTTGGGAGGGGTATCCCATGGGATCCTCAAAACAATCCTTTACAACTGAGGTTAAAACACAATTAAGTAAGCAGTCTTTAAAAAACGAGTTTTCGGTTACGACGCACGACTGGGTGCACCATACCAAAACTGTTTTACTGTGTTGGTTCATTCCATGCATTGTTATAATGTTGCTTTTCTTGCTGATTTATTACATTACCGATTTTTCAAATGTTAATTTTCTCCCTGTGCTTAAAAATCATTAAAAACCGGCCTGATTATGCAGCGTATGGTACGCCGCGGGTTGGCTAGTATCAATATACTTTTAAGAGAATTGGGAGGACCAGCACTGGCTGGCACTCCTGACTCACAGCTCCAGGGAGCCTGGGGTTCATCTCCTGGCCTGATCACTGTCCGTGTGCAGTATATATGCTATCCTTGAGTTTGCATGTGTTTTTCTCCTTGTAGTCTTGTTTTCTTCTCATATCCCAAAGATGTGCATATTAAGTTAATTGTTGACTCCACAGTGCTCCAGTATGAGTGTAGGAGAGTGTGTTCTGTGATAGAATGGCACGCTGTCTAATGGTGGGACTTGCGCCATGCTGCTAAAACAGTCTGCAGCTTACTTTGCTACCATAAATTTGTATTAAGTGGATGCAGCAGATGAGTGGATGGATATTCACTCATTTTGGCATTTAATTTGAATTCTACTGCATTTTATTTTTTTAAAACAATTTAAAGTGAAGCACATACTGCAGTTAAAGGCTTTGTGACTCCCACTGGCTCTTTGTGAGTTTCTGTTTTCAACTACAACTGCACTGTTTTCTTAACTTTCAGGCAACATTGGCTTTTGTGTGAAGCCTCTTTATTGCATCTATAATGACATACCCTGGTGTGTACTTGCAAGCTTTTATGCCATCAGTCCAAACAAGTCCCATTGTTGTCATTGTAGCACCTTACTTTTGTGTGTAGAATAGCTGTGGCTGGTACCACACTCTTAATGGCACTTTATGGTTCTCTGCTGGATTCTGTGGTTCCTCATAGAGCTATTGCTCGACAAAGAACCATTTCACTCTGGGACAGGTTCTTTGCATGTGAAGTTGGTTCTTTGTGCTTTGGAAAACATTATAATATGTAGAATCAAAATCATTTATGGTTGACTACCTAGCATATATATACCTAACAATAACAAATTAAGAAAACCTGGACTTAGCCTGTGTTACTTTTGAGGCCAGGTATGGGAACAACAGGTCTTGAAACAGCAAGGCAATTCTGGGACGTCCCTTTATTGTCCATGGACAATGGAAAAGCAAATAAAAAGAAATCATGCTTTTTGTGTCTCGTATGCGGGAATTCAGGAAACAAAGGGTAGCGCAGTTGCCTCTAGCACAGATCTCCTTCTGGCGGGCTGCTCTAACCAGTAGTGATGTCTTCTTCCAGAATGCCCAGGGTTTTATGACAGCTGAACTGGAAGGGGCAGGGTCAAATGTTTTCCACGGGTGGCTTCTCTGCATTCTGGGGAAAAAAGGAAATGACAATGTTAGCAGCAGCACCCCCTCTCATATCGGTGCATTACTACATACCTTGATTAAGCCTATGAGGAGGTCCTCTGATGTGCATGTGTGACATGGTACATATGCAACAAGAGTCCTTTTAAAATCATGACCCATTGGTACTCCACAAATCTGTTACCATCTTTACATGTAACCATAAATAAAAAATGTGTTTATTTACTGCATGGCACCTATTATGCATTTAAATAAACAAAGGTTCTTTCTGGAACCTTAATGTGGATGAGTCTTTTGAGAATAAAAATGGGTTCCCTATGTCATTGCTCTGAAGAACCACTTTGGCACCTTTATTTTTAAGAGTGCAGGTACAAGTAGTTTACCACCTCTACTCCTTTGTTATTCCAGTGAGTTTGGAAGTGATGTTTCCTAAGGAATAAATATAGTCAAAATATTCTGCTGGAAGCCACCACATCTCAAATTTGTTTTCAAAAGATGTATACAATGATTACTGAAAGCGGCATCCCAATATGGTGGATTCTCTGTGGGTAAAGAACTTGCAAAATGACAATCTCCCCTTGGAGAATAACAAAGTATATCAAATCAAATAAGAAAAAAAAAACATGTATTCACTGAGAATATACTTTGGAGTTTCACTAGCACACAGGCCCCACAGTAAATAAAGGAAATTGCTTAAATGTAATTGAGTACCTTCACGTGTTGCATGTACTACAATTCAAAACAAAAAATCAGATTCTAACATGAAAAACTCACATAGCAACATTCAATGGACACTTAAGAGTGAATGCAGTAAACTCTTTTCCGTATATAGGGTTTTTAAGGGTCCCTTTAACACTATACAAGATCATTTAACAGTGATATTGCTGTTTAAACACACAGGCACATCATTTAGATTAGTACATTAGGAATTATACAAGTCTTTAAAAAGTCTAAGCTACTCAAATCCTCTTTTGATCCTTTGTTTATTTTCTTTTTTGTTCATCACCTACTTACACAATGTGGCCATATCGCTTTTCATTTAAGTCCACGCACTACTGTTGTCTTTAGCCTAAGAAAGCAACACCATTTTTGACAAGTGATGCTGGGCTAAATGACGTTTTCAATTGAAACATGTCTAATGTTCTTCTATAAAATAGTACCCTCAGGACCTTCAGATCTGTCCTTGATGTTATTTTGGAAATGGTAGGTGAATGGCAGTTGGCAAACTATGTGGGATTTAATGGCCTGTTTGTGCCAAAATGTAACTAATGCTCTTGTACTCCATCTGACATCAGGATCAGAGGTTGGTTGTGTATTTCATTTTTCTAGTCCTCCATAGTATACCTTTTGTAAATGTCTTTCTGTTACTGTAAAATGATGTCTAAATTACTGATCAGGGCTTTTCTTGTAGTTTCTTTGGTTAAGTAGTTATGATACGACCTGATTTGTATAAGTTCACAAATCTCTTTCAGTTATTTTCCAGAGGAGTTTTCAGAAGTTACATTATATATATTGTGGACTAAGCCTCGGACACAGACAGGTAGACATGTTGTAAAACACCACCAGACGTTTATTTTACAAACTCTTTACAAAAGTCAGTGCACACACAACCCACAGACTTCCCCAAAAGTCCTGGCCAACACCACACAATGCCTTCACTCTTCAGGCCGCCTCCATGTCTCCTTCCAGACCTTGTCCTTCCTTCTCTCCCAACTCCACCCCCGAATGGAGGGAGGCGGCCCCTTTTATCCACACCCAGATGTGCTCCAGGTGCTTCCCGGCAATCTGCCGCTGACACGCCCCTGTGCACTCCGGGTGTCCCTGCTCCTCTTCCCCCCAGCACTTCCTGGTTTGGCGGAAGTGCTGAGGTCCAGGGCTCTTCAAGGCATCCCGGCCGGGATAGGGACTGTAGGTTTGTACTTAAGTTGAATCTGTATGTAAGTCGGAACAGGTAAATTATTTTAATAAATGCTATTATTGACCGACTGTAACCAAGTGCTCTGTCAATGAATGATGGAGTTTCATCTCTCTCTGACCCTTTTATTATTTCTACTTTATTTTCAGTCGTGATGGGTTTTCTCTTCTTTACTGTATCACCAGCACTTGCATCAGATTTGTGTTTCAGAGACATTCTTGAAGGGTGAAGACAAAATGTTAAGATGAGCTCTTCTGCACAGCACTGTACACGCTATTACAGCAGGAAGGCCCCCCTCGTCAACATGTCTGATGTACTGACAAGAGACAACTTCCTGCTATGTGTGTAACAGTATAAGCAGGCTTGCTATTCAAAATGACTGGGGCGGCGAGGAGGGGGCGGGTTCATCACTCGCCCACCACATAGTCACCTCCACTACAGTATGCTGCCTGCAGCGTCCGGTCACCGAGAATGAACACGGTGCGGCCAAAGACAGGTAGTAAATCGCCCAACCCCAATTCAACAGGCAGCCATCTGAGGCACACTACAATGCTACCCCCGCCGCCCTGTTCACCCTAAATGGCCTCCGTTCAGCCACAACTGGGTCACCGCTTGCTGCATTACCAGCTGTGTGTGCTGGGCGGGCAGTGAACCAGCACTTCCGCCACACCCGGTCCAGGGCTCGAGGCATCGGGCGCCTGGCAGTGACCAAGGGCCCCCTACAGGGCTGAGCTTCAAAGCTCTGTACCCATGGTCCCCATAGCCACCAGGGCAGTCGCCCCCTCATGGTCTGGAGGAGGCACAAGCCTTCCTCCGGTCTTCCTGGGCATCCCTGCTGGGTACCACCCCCAGCTGCATGCCACAATATATATATATTGTCACACACGTGCGCATGGGAGGCAGCTAAAGGGCTTGAGTGAAGGCAGTTCGAGGCATGCCGGGTGTGGCAGAGTGCACTGACTCTTTTCTCCCTTGCCTGTAGACCATCCCCGGGATTTCACCTGGATCACCTGACATCACTTCCGGGACTGAGCCAATGGAAGTCGGCCACACCAGCTCCAGTCCCTCTGATGTCACCTCCGCTACGAGCCAATGGTGGAAGACCACGTGCCGGATCCATACGACCTCACTTCCTGTCTCCCCCTTTAAAACCTGCCCCTTTTCCTTTGTTTCTTTAGTCTTGTTTTGGACTCGGTTGTGTGCACTTCAGTGCTCTGTATTTTGTTAAAAGAAAACGACTTTTGCAGCCAGGATACCACAATATACGGGTGGCTGCCCCAACTCTTTATCTGTCAATGTCTCGTTCTTGTGACAGTGGCGTAGTCGGCAGGATGGAGAAGTCCCGAGGAGAAGGGGACAGGACCTGCAATATACCCAGGTGGGAGCGCATCGGGCCGAGTATTCAGGCGGGAGGGTGCCCGTGGTTCGGCGTGACCGGTGCGGGCTCCGCCCCGCACTCATAACTAGCCCATCTGGAGTGGCCAGGGAGGGTGCGGGTGGGGCTCACAGAATTGGGCTGCCCTGGAGGGGGAGGCAAAGGGACTCAGTATGCTCTCTTGGGGGAGAGTGCCTGCCTCCCTGCGAAACCAAAGCCCCATTTACCACCTAGGGGTGCCCCAGACTGGCAGGTGAATAAAATAAAACATGGAGGTTGGACCCTGAACGCCAACCAACAAACAAGCCTGGTCCTTATGGGCAATGGTAGGGCATTGGCTACGCCATTTGAAAACACGCCCTACCAAATAATAGAGCAGGTAGCTTGCTATCTGCTCCTGGAAGCGCTTCCCGTGGCTTCACCCAGCCGGTTTGGGGCGCAGCGGTTCAAGAACATGGCTGAGCTCATAGAGCTTATGGAGACGCAGAGGGCGGCCTCACACTCTAGGGGAGCAGAACCGCCCTCATGTCAAACTCAGCCGGGTATGCTCCAAGACCTAGCCCCACCCTGTACAATCCGGAGCTCCGATGGCGTCCGCGGGCGCGCAAAACCGCTTGGAGGCAAGGAGGAATGCAGGTGGAGGGTGAGGAGGGGTTGGTGTGCTCTGGCTAATCCGCTGGCGGTCCCACATACTGGCGCAGTGATCGCCAACGGACACAAGACCACAGGTTTGTTCGACCGCAGCAACATTTCAATTGTTGCCCGCCGCTTTGTGCAACCGCAACAGTGGCTAAATTTAAGACCGGTATAACCTGTGTCCACGGAGACATCCGCTGGTACAGGTCCGCCGCTTGTGTCATCAGTTACGGAGGGTCAGTTCAGTAAGCTCACCGTAGCGTCCTACCTGATCCTCCACACCCGTGATACTAGGGCGGACTGGTCTAAAATCAAAAGCGTGAGACACATACCACTCCCGGGTTAATTTGGGCCTCGTTATGGACGGAGATAACCCGTCTCTGCTGCCTCCACGCCGTGTAATCAGCCGGCAGAGAGACGGCAGTCGCCCTGACTGACGTGGCAACTCCCGGCCGCCGCTGGCTAACACGCCATCCACCAACGCCGGCGGAGCGGAGGAAACCACGCCCATTGAGGTCGACGCTGACCCTCTCTCCGTGTTGCGGTTCCAATTTAAAGAAACGCCGGCTTCTTTTAGAAGGGAGCAATGGAATGATGACTCCCTGAAGTTTGTAAAAAATGCAGTGGTCCTTGTCAATGGCCAGCGCACTAATCAGTCGATGCCACAGGGCCCCTACTTTGTGCTAGATAATGACCTCCTTTACCGTGTAGCAATGCATGACGGGCAGGAGACGAGGCTGCTGCTAGTGCCGCGCACCTTCCGCGGCAGGTCTGTGAGCTAGCACACGCCCACCTCCTAGGTGGCCACCTGGGCACCGAAAAACTCTGGAGCGGATCAAGCTCCGCTTCTACTGGCCAGGAATTAATGAGGAGGTTCGCCGCTTTGGCGCTTCCTGCCCGGAGTGTCAACTGCGACAAATTCCTAGGAGGGACCGTGCTCCTCTCATTCCTATTCCACTGATTGACGCTCCTTCCACAGAATCGGGGTCGACCTGGTGGGACCCCTGGAGCCCTCAGCCCGAGGACACAAGTACATTTTAGTCCTCGTGGATTACGCTACACGATACCCGAAGCTGTTCCGCGCCAGCTACCTCTAAAGCCATCGCACGGGAATTAAAAGAAGTCTTGACAGACCAGGGGACCCCCTTCACCTCGGAAACGTTCAAGGAGACTGCCAGATTACTGAAAATAAAGCATTTAAAGACCTCGGTGTATCATCCTCAAACCGACGGATTAGTAGAGAGGTTTAATCAAACTCTCAAGCAAATGCTGCGTAAGGTGGTCAGCGAGGATGGAAGGAACTGGGATCAGCTCCTCCCCTCGTCCTTTTGCCTATCGGAAGTCCCACAAGCCTCCACGGGTTCTCCCCTTTGAACTACTATACGGGCGACAACCTCGGGCATATTAGATATTTTGAAAGAAGGCTGGGAAGAAGAGGCTCTTCCCTCCACAAACATACTGGAATATATCGCAGTTACGCGATAGATTTGGAAAAATTCGGCCTGTCCTTAAAAGTCACATGGAGGAGGCTCAAGCAGCGCAGGCCCGGTACTACAACCGCGGCACGTCTCTTCGGGAGTTCCGCCGGAGATCGGGTCATGGTCCTAGTGCCTACCTCCCACTCTAAATTGCTTGCCCACTGGCAGGGCCCCTACGGTTAAGGAGAGGAAGGGACTGGTCGACTATTTGGTGAGTCAACCCAATCGCCGCCAAAGGAGCGGGTTTATCATGTGAACCTGCTGAAACCGTGGAAGGACAGGGACCCCGATCCCTCCTCCGCCAGCCCCGCCACTCTTCGCCACACACACGACCTTAACTTCGCACGGACTTAAGTCCCAGACAGCGGCAGGAGCTGGAAACAGTTATCCGGACCGCTCGGGAGGCAGTCAGTGAGAACCCCGGAAGGACCTCTCTGATTGAGCACAACATCGTGACAGAGCCCGGGTTGTTGTCCGAGAACGCCTGATCGCCTTCCCGAGGCAAAAAGGCTGAAGTGGAGCTTGAGATCAAGCGCATGCTGGAGCTAGGTGTGATTGAGGAAAGTTATAGTCCCTGGTCCAGCCCCATTGTGCTCGTCGGTAAGCCTGACGGAAGTTGGAGGTTCTGCAATGACTTCCGGCGGCTTAATCAAGTCTCCCAATTTGATGCTTATCCAATGCCACGCGTGGACGACCTCCTCGAGAGGCTTGGACAGGCTCAATACCTGACCACACTTGACATGACGAAAGGGTACTGGCAGGTTCCTTTAACGGACTCCGAAGGAAAACCGCGTTTAGTACCCCTAGCGGACACTGGCAGTATCGTGTCCTTCCATTTGGGTTACACGGGCTCCAGCAACCTTTCAGCGCCTGGTGGACAAAGTGCTTCGGCCTCATAACTCATACAGTGCTGCCTACCTGGATGACGTGGTCATCTATTCCAGCACATGGAAGGAACACCTACAGCATGTCCAAGCGGTATTACGGACACTTGGTGAGGCCGGGCTCCGGATTAATCCCAAGAAATGCTTCTTGGATTAAGCGGCCAAATATTTAGGCTACCTGGTGGGCCGGGGGACCGTAAGGCCACAGTGCTCCAAAATTGATGCCATTCTGAAATGGCCCCGTCCGCGAACCAAGCGGCAAGTCCAAGCCTTTCTCGGGTTAGCCGGGTACTACCGCCGGTTTGTACCCCGGTTTTCGGAGAGAGCGGCGCCCTTGACGGATTTAACAAAGAAGAGGGCCCCGAACATTGTGGTATGGACTGAAAAAACAGGCGCTGCATTTAGTGACTTAAAGCAGGCCCTTACGTCCACACCTGTTTTGATGGCACCTAACTTTTCTTTGCCTTTCATCCTCCAGACGGACGCTTCGGACACAGGCCTGGGCGCCGTGCTGAGCCAAAGCGCCGATGGTGTGGAGCACCCCATCATGTTCCTGAGCCGGAAACTGTTGGACCGGGAGACCAGGTATGCTGCGGTGGAGAGGGAGGCTCTGGCGATTAAATGGGCGATTACTCAGCTGAGGTACTACCTGTTGGGCCGGGAATTCACCCTTGTCACGGACCATGCACCCCTACAGTGGATGGCCCTCCACAAGGAGTCGAATCCGCGGGTCACCCGGTGGTTTCTTGACCTGCAGCCGCACAAGTTTTCGCTCGTTCATCGCCGGGGCGCTCTCCACGCCAACGCTGATGCTCTCTCGGGTTCACGACCTCTCGGTTAGGGTCGCCCGACCCGCCGGGTCTGGGCTAAGGGGGCCTTGTCACACACGCGCATGGGAGGCAGCTAAAGGGCTTGAGTGAAGGCAGTTCGAGGCATGCCGGGTGTGGCAGAGTGCACTGACTCTTTTCTCCCTTGCCTGTAGACCATCCCCGGGGGATTTCACCTGGATCACCTGACATCACTTCCGGGACTGAGCCAATGGAAGTCGGCCACACCAGCTCCAGTCCCTCTGATGTCACCTCCGGCTACTGAGCCAATGGTGGAAGACCACGTGCGGATCCATACGACCTCACTTCCTGTCTCCCCTTTAAAACCTGCCCCTTTTCCTTTGTTTCTTTAGTCTTGTTTTGGACTCGGTTGTGTGCACTTCAGTGCTCTGTATTTTGTTAAAGAAAAACGACTTTTGCAGCCAGGATACCACAATATACGGGTGGCTGCCCCAACTCTTTATCTGTCAATGTCTCGTTCTTGTGACAATATATATATATATATATTATATATTTATTTATATATATATTGTGGCAGATGACCAGGGACCTTGCCCCACCAGGACACCTGGAGTCGTGAGTGTACTGGTGGTGCCATAATTTGTAAATAAACCCATGTGTTTTGGGCATTGGTGTCATGTTTGTCTGTGACTGGGCTATCTGTTACAATATATACTGTATATATAGCTGGTTTTCTTGTAACATTTGTCATATCACTGGAGTAAATCATACTGTAAATGTTCACTTCCACATAGAAAGGGTGTGTGTCTGTGTCCAAAGTTCAATTGCATTTTCGACATTGTTGTACCTCGTGGACTGTATTTAGACATTTATGCACAACACTCTCTTTGTTAATGGATTAGTAAATTCCCACCATGTTGAATGGGCAAACACCATCATAAGCTTTGGTTCAGCAGCAAAAAAACAAGCAATATGAAGTCTCCTGCCAAAGAAAAAAGGCAATCTCTAAGAATTCTTGTTCTTCTTATTTTTTGTTATTATTATTACTTAACAGTCACTTTTCTCTAAGGTAAAATACAAAAAAATAATACTTTGTCTAAAGAAAATTAATTTTTGAAGGGATTAAATTCTTTAAGAGTATTCACTCTGTTATCAAAACCAATAGATAGCACAAACAATGCATAATTTTTGGATGAGCTTTGAAAAGTCCCTGAGGTTACATCTTGATGTGATAGGTATTAATGAAGTCATGGGGCCAATTTAAGAGAGAAACCACAAAGTTTTGACATATTGGGGAAGAAACATGGACTCATCGCTTTCCATCTAAGACCAAAAGACAGTCAGTGAAATGATATCACCACATTTCTCCCTAAAAGAAGTACTGTAGCTACATTGTACTTATTTATGAGGTAAGATCAAGACTCTGCGGTGGGCTGGCGCTCTGCCCGGGATTTGTTTCTGCCTTGCGCCCTGTGTTGGCTAGGATTGGCTCCAGCAGACCCCTGTGACCCTGTGTTAGGTTATAGCGGGTTGGATAATGGATGGATGAAGATCAAGACCAATGATTTTTGTGTTTTGGAGGCGGTGATGCTGCTAATTAATTTAGATCTCTACATTTACATTTAAAGAGAGTTTCACTCAATTTTTCAAAACAAAGATACCTAACCTAGATACCTACCACATACCAGTTTGAAAATACAAGAAATAGTAGCCAAACTCATGTGGACTACTCATGCTCACCCAGCATCATTGCTACCTCCCATTTCCACTTCTTTGGAGCCCTCAAAGATGCCATTCATTGGGAAGTCTTAGGAGTGATGATAAAATTGTTGAAGAGTCTGGCTGGTAAATGCTCTTGTGTCAGGAACACTGTTAGCTTCTCTTTGAGCCATTCTGGTACAATGGTTTCACAGTTAAAGTGATGTTTCTTCTCATTATTTAGTGACATCATTGCCACACCATTTTGTATTGTGTGTTGCTATTTTCAGCTGGTTTTTCATGACCACTGCCATATTGTTTGCAGTGAAGCTGCCCATTGCCAATTACAGTTTTTGTTGCCATTGCTGCTTGTGGGGTCATCACGCTAATATTATGTAAGATAATGTAAGATAATGGTCCACTGTTGTGAAATTCCAAGCTCTGGATTGACAATTCTTCGAGTAGTTAGCAAAGGGATAACATTATTTTGCATTTTTGTTACATCTTCCATAATCTAATGAATTATTATTTTGTGGCTTCCCTGTGTTTTGCCTGTCCTTGGACTCCTCCATTTTCGATTCCCCCTTAAAGCTGAGGTCTACAATGTTGGTCCTGGAGGTATGCAGTGGCTGCAGGTTTTTGTTCCAAACCGATTGCTTAATTAGAAACCAACCCTTGCCAATAGCAATAGTTATATATATATAATAGTTTTATTTCATTGTATGGCTTGTTAGTGTTTTCATTATCCCATGTCAGGTCATTCTTATATCGTAGATTTTCTTTCCTTTTCAAGGATATTTGTAGCCTGAAGCAGATGAGTCATTTTTAGTCCTTCACTTTTCTTCCAAATATTTTATAAAACCAAATAGTCTACGATGAATACACACAGGTGTAAACTGAAACAAATCAGATGGAGAACTGCTGGTTCTTTCATTATTTGCATCATATTGCTGATAAGAAGCTTTTAAAAACAGTGAATGCAGCTGTTTAAGACCACATTAAGCAAATAATGGTGGGAAATCAAAACAAACTGCTTGAGTGTTGCTTCAGCAACAATAACTGACATCTCATTAAGAGATTAGGTAATGTCACGCACGTGCGAGTAGGAGAAAGTTGTATGGACCAAGTGAGGGTAATTCCACACCAGGCCAGGGGGTGCGCTAAACCTTCTTCTGTTATCTCTACAGACCACACGTGAGAAAACCTGTCTGATTCATCCCTGAAGATGTAACTTCTGGTTCCGGCGCCTAAAAGAACATCACTTCCAGTTACAATGTCAGAAGGATTCACTTCTGTTTCCCCTTTGTCACGTCCGGTCTTGGAATATAAAGCCGCCATCTTAACAACCAGTTCTCATTTCTGCTTTGGACTCCATCAAAGACACATCAGTCTTATTTTCAAAACCTATTGCTGCCAGGGATAATACATGGGTGGCTGCCCCAAACTTTTTTGAGTATGTCGAGTCTGATCATTTCACAGTATGGAACAAAAACCTGCAGCCAGTGCAGCCCTCCAGGACCAATTCTGCAGACCCTTATCTTAAGAGTTAAGTTTTAAATAATGCAGGCTTAAATTATTCATTTTTCCACTGAAAAATAGAGTTTTGTTTATTAGCTGTACTACCCAGTCAAGACAGGTTGAAATCAGTAATCAATGTTTGCAGTTCCCCATCCATTGACTGCACATATCTCTGTTATATGCCAGATCTGCCCCATTTGTTGGAATGACAAATGCCTTGCTTTTTGTTGTTAAAAATGGTTGTGATGTGCCATCTTTTAGAAGGGCAGAGACATAGCAACTGGACGGACAGACACACAGCTATTTCTCCTTTTATTAAGGTGGATTGCTCACTCTGATCTGTTGAAGATGATGGATATTATATAGAAAATGGGGAGCTTAGCAAATACATCTAGTTATCTTAGGACTATGTTTAAATAATTCCCCACAAAATTGCTAGTAAGAACAAATTATGCTGCCAAACTGTCTCTTTTCTTATAGCCATCTAGCTCTTAGCTCTGCTTTTTTTTCTTCTGTCACAGTCCTCCATCAATCTCCTCTTCTTCTAAACCTGAATAAATTGGAGTTTCCTTATTCTGCTGCTCTTAATGCATCTTGTTGCGTTGCTTTTTTTTCCTAACAAAGATGTATTTTGAACAGTATGTGTTAAAGCTATGCCATCAGTGACTTGTCTCCCTTCTGTTTAGGACATTTCACTTTAAGTTTAACTTCTTTCTATAATAATTACTACTGATTACATTTTCGTTTCTGATTATTTAAATATCTATTTTGCATAATATATTAAGCTTCAGAAACTTAATTAGCTTGTAATACTACTTACATTCAATCAAACTATTGTCCAATTGTGTTACTTTTTAACCCATTTCATTTGCTTCATCATCAATCTATAGATTCACTTTCTGTCCCACTTGTTTAGTTCATGGCTACAGAGAGTTGGTGGCATTCCCTGCAGCCTTACATTCAAGGCAGGTGATAACTGTGCGTGGGGTAGCAGTTCATGGCAGGGCAAATCCCACACACACCCTCATTAGGCCAATTTAGAGTTGTCCAGTAACCTAAATTATACATTTGAAATGTGGGAATAAAACTCACATATCTAGACACAAACCCATGGAGACAAGATGAAGAATATACAGTATCCACTCAGGTAATGTCCAAGCTGGTATATGAACCCAGCAGCACCAACCATTTGCTCCTTACTTTACCATGGATCTTCAAAATAAGCGTTTGTAAAAGCATACCCAATGTTCAGCTCAATACAAACAGGCCTTTTGTATCCAGTTCTGAATTGGCTCCTATTCTTCAACTGTTAAAGACTAGATCAATACCTTCAATTCTTCAGAATGAGTTTGCTGACTGTTCTTTACTTTGGAGTGTGATGATCAGACATTGTGCCAGGCATAGCTGCTACTGCCCCTTTGTTGACACCTTGCAATGGAAAAAAAGGAATTCATAAAATAAATGGATCCATACAAGTAGTGAGCTAATAATATTTTCCTTTGCTTATACCACCTTCACCTGACTCATACAGACAATAAAAACACCTTCTTCTGCTTACAATAAAAAGAATGGCCAATACACAATATGATACCTTCTTTTGCAGAAACTATATTAAGCTCCATTAGTTTGACTGATTCATTATTGCCAATTGGAGTATATACTGAGCTGTACTTATAGTTCAATTCTAAACCTATTGAGAACTCTATGAAGACATTTTTCAGAGTGCACCTTTGATCATTAATGCATGCTAGAATGATATACTGCATGTTAATATCTTTCCTACTGTTGCTCATTTAAAACACTTCAGTGCTGCGATACTTTGAAATATGAGAAGATTCACTATGTTGTCCTCCTCTGGACAGAGATTATCATTTGTTTAGATTCCTGAAAGGTGCTTTTACAGGCCATTAATTTAGCAGTAGTTATCAGTAGAAGCGGGGGTATATACTATTGTATATGCAGTGAAAACATTTTTTTTCTGAATAGAGATGTGCAATGCTGGACTAAGAACTCTTAAGAGCCCTGTGCTGATAAAAAAAACAGTGCCATCCTTAAGCCTGTTATACAACTCCTGCTTTTCCCTCCAGGCTGGATTTCCACCCACAAATTAATTGATTGCTTGTGCTTCCTGCTCCCCATTTATGTGTCCTTAGCTAGGCATGACCAGTCATACCACATCACAGATGCTGAGTTTGAGGGTGTGGAGTAACCTCAATAGTTCAGAGTCTGCGCAAGAGTGCTGTCTCCATAAAGCCTTTTTATGAATGAATCAGATGTGATGGTTGGCTAATTTTGGGTTCCCTCATTACTTTCTTCATTCTGTTGCGGTGCAATAAACACAAACCATTAAACAGACGAGCCTCTCTTATATTTACATAATCCACAATATCCATTTTTCTTATTTCCACGTGGCCGTATTATATACATTGCATTTCCTGCCGAGTGCTCACTGGTTATCTGCTCTCACACACACAAGAGCCGCCGTATGAATTGAGACCAAATTAAACCTGATAGATTTTGTCATGGTAAGCTGCAGAGCACTACGACGGAATTACTGTGGATGTCACATTACACAACTGGAGGTCACAAGTATGCTCCACGACGTGCTGAAACTCTCTAAAATTGTGTGAACAAAGGCTGTGATGAAACATCACAGTCTCATGCTGGTCTAAGGGAACCAAAATCTTGCAGAAAATACATCAAATATCATGACAGAAGTACTGTGGGGAAATAAACATTTGGACATATGGGCTACTTTTTGTGTGCGCCACACATACAGTACGTCATCCAGTTGTTGAGAAGAAGGTGAGGCACTTGTTTTTTTTTAAGTCACTCAGTAGAATGCAGCTTGAATATCTTGTGCTACATTATACATTAAAGTGCTAATTTAGGTTTAATAAGGAGTTTATGCAGAGCGCCCACACTTGTCAAGAACAAACTATTTTATTTCACTATTTTTATCATCTTATCTATAGCATCATTTGCACCATTTTGTACCCCATTGTTGTAACAACATATGTCCTCAGGGTGCATGCATGTAATATCATGGTGGCTATATCATAAAAGATCAGCTTGTGATTTATTTAGTGACTGCCCTTATGTTTTTTGTTTTTTTTAAAGCAAAGACTCTTTGTAAATCATGACATATTTTGACTTCTGCTCAATTCAAATTCTAATCTTTTTTTTTCTCCTTGCCTGGTTAACAACTCACAGCCTGAATTGTTTCCCTGCCTGTCAGATGTCTCTCTCAGATGTCCCCTGAACAAAAGCAAGAAAGATCTTCCCTTCAGTCTCAACCTAAATGATCTTTCCTTACAATGTCAAAGTCCCCCCTTTCTATTGTCTTATCTCAGCCTGGGTTCTTCCCCTAACTGGGGTTCAAATTCTTGTTTTGTGTCTTTGTTGTACATTTTTTATTTATATGTGTTAAGTTTTTTTCTGTTTATGATATGCAGTATTCTTTATGTTTTATGTGCCTGTACCTAAGTCTGTCTTATTGTTCCATATTTTTTGTTAGTGGTCCCCCAAGTGGCAGGGTTGTCTCTCAGTCACCACAAGGAATTCCCCTCCACCCTATAAATCCAGAGCATCTACCACTGTCCTTGGTGGTTCATTTTGAATGCGCTAGGGAGTTGGTGAGTTTTCTTGTGTTGTACTGTGCTTTGTGATTTTGTCTGGATTCCTGACCATTTTGTTCTGTTTTTGACTTAGCTTTTGGTTTGTCTGTTGGGCCTTGTGTATTCTACAAAGATTCATGTGGGGCATTTTTCATATACTCCCTATACTTCTCATATACTATATACTTGGGCACATAGCCAATCTATGGGAGACAGAATTCTGCCTGGGTTGTAGGGGATCAAATGCTCATTTCTCTCAATGACATGCAAATCAATTTATAACTTTTATGTCATTTTTTTCTGGGTTTTTGGTTGATATTCTGTCTCTCTCCATTAAAATGAAACTACTATAAAAAATATAGAATGTTCTTTTCTTTGTAAGTGAGCACACTTACAAATTCAGCAGGGGATCAAATACTTATTTCCCCCACTGTAGCACCTGATACAGTACATAAGCCAGAGTTGCTTGTCTGCTTTCCTTGCTTTGCAAATCAATGGTGAGATGTCACAGTCTGGCATTTGCACTCAAAATCACAAGTCTCACTAATGGCTGCATCATTTAACATCTGCATAGTGAGAAGTCATCGTATGAGTAGACCCTGTCAAGTGTGCCCAACACCCAGCTCTTTCTCAAATTCACTGAGATCTCTTCTTCAACATAATCTGCAGCTCAATCTGTGTATGATTTTTATGTCACTTAAAGAATCATCAGACTTTAATTATCAGGATGAACACACCTGTGTAAAAGCAACTGTCAGTCAGTCAGTCAGTCATTGTCCAACCCGCTATATACTAACACAGGGTCATGGGGGTCTGCTGGAGCCAACACAGGGCGCAAGGTAGGTACAAACCCCGGGCAGGGCACCAGGCCACCGCAGGGCACACACCCACCAAGCACACACTAGGGACAATTTAGGTTCACCAATGCATCTAACCTGCATGTCTTTGGACTGTGGGAGGAAACCGGAGGAAACCCACACAGACACGGGGAGAACATGCAAACTCCACGCAGGGAGGACCCAGGAAGCGAACCTAGATCTCCTAACTGCGAGGCAGCAGTGCCACCACTGCGCCACCTTGCTAAAGGCAACTGATATTGAATATGATTTTTACATTCTCTGTATTATGTCAAAAATGATGATACCCTAAGACAATCAAAGCCTGAATATAGTTGGTACCCTTGGCACCAATGTTCTTAAGTGTCTCACCCTTCTGGTGATCTATGTCCAAATATCTGCCTGAAATTACGACTTAGACAGTGAACAAATATAATATACATATAATACAGATGTTTTGGGCTTTGGCTTTACCTTCAGCTCCTCTTTTTCCTGCATTTTCCATTTTTTAAGTCTTTTGCTACGCCACATTAACTGTACTTCAACTATATGAAGAAAGTAAAAGAGAGAGTCTTGATAGAAAGATTTGCTCAAGAATTGCATTATGTATGCCCTTGTGGAAGCTTCTTTTTAAGTGCTCCCAACTTTTGGATATTTTAGGTTTTGTTTTTGGACTTTTATGAAACTTTGCTTCTTTTTGGACCATGCCTTCGTTGTGAGTGTTTCCCACCTTTGTCTAATTTTTCTTTATGCCTTCTTATATATTAGATCACAGTTTTGCCTCACCTTTTAGGCCTGTGGACTGTACTCAACAATTTTGCATTATACCTCCTTCAGGGGCTTAATATCTCATGTCCCTAATTTTCAAGAAGCAAAACCCCCCTTCCTCCCACCCAGATAAGATTTAAGATACATTTATGCTCTTATAATTTTTTTCATACACAGTTTAACAGGTTCTTCCCCATTTATTACCCAGTGTCTACTGAAGTCTGATTGATGATGATGATCTGTGATGTCAAACTACATTGTACCATAGAAGAATCCCTTCAGCAACACCTAAAGAAATGTAAACTAAGCAAGATTCATTAAGGATGCAGTACTAAATCAGTTATAAAGTTTTGATATTTGCACCTGCAAATAAAGTGTGAAAGTCTAACTTTACTTCTGATAATGACTATATAGATTCATCTAAAATGCTTCTTACAAAAGGAGACAGTAGTCCAATGACCAATACAAACTGATTCAGATGTGTCTGAGAGTCATGCTGTGGCATAAGTGCAACTTACGGATTGGCCTGCTGTCAAACCATAAGCCTAACACACACACTCATGCACTATCCCCTTAAGAATTCATTATGGGGGATTCCTGCACAGCCCATCACTCCTCCATACCCCACAGAGGAAGTAGTAAGCTTTGGCATGAGCAACACATAGGTGTCCCCAGATATAATGTAGATGTTGCTGATATATATACAGTCCAGTATATATATATATATATATATATATATATATATATATATATATATATATTTATACTAATAAAAGGCAAAGCCCTCACTGACTGACTGACTGACTGACTGACTCATTACTAATTCTCCAACTTCCCATGTAGGTAGAAGGCTGAAATTCTGCAGGCTTATTCCTTACAGCTTACTTAAAAAAGTTAGGCAGGTTTTATTTTCGAAATTCTACATGTAACGGTCATAACGGTCGACAACGTCCGCCATGTTGAACTTTCTTATTTATGGCCCCATCTTCACGAAATTTGGTAGGCGGCTTCCCTGCACTAACTGAAACTGATGTACGTACTTATTTTGGTGGTATGACGCCACTGTCGGCTGCCATATTGAACTTTCCAATGTCACTAATTCTCCAACTTCCCATGTAGGTAGAAGGCTGAAATTTGGCAGGCTAATTCCTTACAGCTTACTTACAAAAGTTAAGCAGGTTTCATTTCAAAATTCTACGCGTAACGGTCATAACAGTCGACAACGTCCGCCATGTTGAACTTTCTTATTTATTGCCCCATCTTCATGAAATTTGGTAGGCGGCTTCCCTGCACTAACCGAAACCAAAGTACATACTTATTTCGGTGGTAAGACGCCACTGTCGGCCACCATATTGAACTTTCCAACGGTCTTTGTTACTTATGGGCCCATCTTCAAGAAATTTAGTATGTGTGTTCCCAACGCTAACTGAATCCTACTTACGTGCATATATACGTCCATAGCCTGCATCTTAGTCACCGTGTGAGGTGGCGTTGGGTCCCCCATCCCAACGCCTCCCACTTTGTTGGCTGCCTGCCTATATAAGGCCGTCCATTGCTCCGGTCTCTACATTCCCTTCCTTGCTTCGCCACAGGATTCACTTCTCCCTGCTGATAACTACAGCCTTTTTATTTAATCCACAGCTTCTCTGCTGTTTTATTGTCCGTTTATTACGATTATAGCTATTGTGTAGGTATTTTAGACTTCGTTTACATTGTTCAGGTACCCATTTCCTTTATCGTTCCAACCATACCCCTATTAACATGTCTATCGAGGTGATCACCATTGATCAAAGAACTGTCACTTACCGAGTGGTTTCCATGCCCGGAGATGGCACATGCCTTTTCCATTCTCTTTGTTAAATATTGCACGGCCATATCAGGCTCACTCTTGATATCTGTAGGAATATTGTGTCTTATGTATTGAATAACTGGGGCAGGTTCAAGGTGTGGACTGATGATGGTACAGGAGATAATTATACTACACAGGAGCACTATAAGAATGGAATGCTCAAGTATTTATAGAATTTATAGATACCTTGAGTAAGTCGAGTGTAATTGTGGAAAACCATTTAGATCAGTTAACATCAAATGTAAACGTGGAAAACAATTTAGATCAGCTAACATCACATTATAATATGACCTTGAGAGATGCTCTGGACACAGTGGCTCCCCTTAAAACAAAAGTGATCAAAGCACATAGAAACTCTCCCTGGTTTAATGAAAATACTCGAGCTCTTAAATTAGAGTGTCGAAAACTGGAGCGCAGATGGAAAACAACAAAGCTACATGTCTTTCAAATTGCATGGACAGAGTGTGTTAATAAATATAAAAAAGCCCTCTTTAAAGCTCACTCAGAATACTATTCTACATTAATAGATAACAATAATAAAAATCCTCGGGTACTGTTTAGAACAGTGGCTAAATTAACAAATGGGAATTAAGATCAACAGTGCAAAATACCAACAGATATTAGCAGTACAGACTTTATGAAAATCTTCAATGAGAAAATTAAAAATATAAGATCCCAGATCTCAGCATTACAGTACAAACCAAATACTAGCTTAGTAGACCCTGCCGCACATTGCATTCAGCACTTTAGTAATTTTAATCCTGTAACTGAGCAGGAAGTCTTAACTTTAATTACTAAAATGAAGCCCACTACTTGTTCCCTAAATCCAGTGCCAACAAAACTAGTAAAAAGTGCTATGGATATTCTTGCAGCGCCTATTTTAACCATTATCAATAGTTCATTACTGCATGGCACCGTACCTGATGCACTAAAAGTGTCAGTCATTAAACCTTTACTTAAAAAGTCAGACCTAGACCCACACATACTAAATAATTATAGGCCTATTTCAAATTTACCATTTCTCTCTAAAATACTAGAAAAAGTAGTCACCAGTCAGCTTCAGTCACACCTTACAAATTACAATTTATTTGAGAAATTCCAGTCTGTTTTTCACACTGGTCATAGTACAGAAACTGCACTAACACGGGTTGTAAATGACATTCTGATATCCTCTGATGAAGGAAACTCCACTGTAATTATGTTGTTAGACTTAAGTGCAGCATTTGACACCATTGACCATTCTATTTTACTGCACAGGCTAGAAAATGATGTTGGGCTTACAGGCCCCATGCTCACTTGGTTCAGTTCTTATTTATCAAATCGATTCCAGTATGTACAGAAATGTGCAGACAGTACTCCATCATTATACACAGAAGTTCAATATGGTGTCCCGCAGGGCTCAGTACTGGGACCTTTACTGTTTTCACTTTACATGCTTCCACTGGGATCTCTCATTAGGAAACATAATGTTAATTTTCACTCGTATGCAGATGACACCCAGTTATACCTTTCATTTAAATCAAATGAAGTTTCTCCGATGTTGTCTTTAATTAGTTGTGTTAGTGAATTAAAGGAATGGATGAATGAGAACTACTTGTCTTTAAATACAGATAAAACAGAGATGTTAATTGTTGGAGGGAATGACGCTGATCACAGCAATATTTTGTCATCATTTAACTCAGTTGGAATCCCAATTAATTTTACTGAATCAGCCCGCAATCTAGGAGTTATCTTTGATTCTAGCATGTCATTTAAAGCACATATTACAAAGTTGTCCAAAACATGTTTCTTCCATCTTAAAAATGTTAGGAAATTAAGGCGCTTTCTAAATAAACAGGATTCTGAGAAATGAATTCATGCATTTATCTCTAGTAGGATTGACTACTGCAATGCGGTGTTCACTGGCTGTTCAAACTGTTCTCTATACAGCCTCCAGTTAATCCAAAATGCGCTGCAAGAATTATTACAAGAACAAGAAAATATGAACACATAACCCCAGTTCTTAAATCCTTACACTGGCTCACGGTTAAATTTAGGGCAGATTTCAAAATCCCCCTTTTAACATATAAAGCATTAAATGGCCGAGGTCCAGCTTACTTGTCTGAACTTATCATGACTTACAAACCTGAGCGCACATTAAGATCTCAAGATGCTGGTCTGCTTATGATTCCAAGGATTAATAAAATTACAGTGGGAGGTTGAGCTTTTAGTTACAGGGCCCCTAAACTGTGGAATGGTCTTCCTGCTTCTATAAGAGATGCCCCATCGGTCCCAGCCTTTAAATCTCGGCTGAAGACTCACTACTTCAGTTTAGGATATTCTGACTAGAGCTGCTGATTAACTGTACAGACTGCATCTCTGTTGTTAGTCTTTAGCACTAAAACATAAGTAACATGATTGTTAGAATTTGTTACTAACCCTCACCTATTCTGTTTCTGTTCTCGTTACTCAAATGTGGCAATTGGTGCCACGGCCCACCTGCCAAGTTGTTTGCCTGCCTGTGGTAAAGTCATCCCTGATGGAGGATCACAGGAATCATGGGAAAAAGGGGTCCTTTCATTGGATTGGCTGGCCGAGCAACGTTTCAGCCGTGAAATGGCCAAATGGGGAGGCAGCTAGATGGATGAGGTCTCCAGGACTCTAAAAATATCCAAATCTTATTATGTGATATCATCTACTGTTAAATTCTGCTCCGTACTTTATTATTATGCTGTATTAAGGATTGTTCTTTTCTGTGTATTGTATTGTATTGACCCCCTTCTTTTGACACCCACTGCACGCCCAACCTACCTGGAAAGGGGTCTCTCTTTGAACTGCCTTTCCCAAGGTTTCTTCCATTCTTCCCTACAAGTTTTTTTTTGGGAGTTTTTCCTTGTCTTCTCAGAGAGTCAAGGCTGGGGGGCTGTCAAAAGGCAGGGCCTGTTAAAGCCCATTGCGGCACTTCCTGTGTGATTTTGGGCTATACAAAAATAAACTGTATTGTATTGTATTGTATTAAGCCCTTCACCTATGGTTCTGCATGTGGTTGATGGCTGCCGCTGAATTGTTCGGTTATCGCTTTCAAGTGTACCAAAATGGCCAAATATTTTACACCTTTGGACAACCGCCAATGCCTCTTAAACATCTAAGATTGACGGGTGACGATTTCAGTAGTGGACACTTTGATGTTTATAAATGTTTCAACTCTCAAAAGCTGGATGTGAAGTTATCGATGAAACTGGTTGTATACTTACAACGCAACACAAGTCCTGCAAATACTGTCGTAATTGAAACAAACCATGAAACTCAAACCGATTTTGACAGCAGGTGTTAACTTGGAGGTTTTATTGTAAGGTAAGCAGAGGTTAGGGACAAAACTCTGGACAGAGGATGTCTAGGTCACAATACACAGAAAGAACTCCCACAAGATACTATATACCAGAGAGCTGGATATGTGAAATACTCTCTAGGATCATCTGCTCTCCCAGTTCTACATTTAGGAGGGCTATTTGGATTTAACCTGTGAAGTCTCCTGTGCCCTGCTGAAGTCAAAAAACATCCTAGCAGCATCTGAGCAGGAATGAAGACTAAAATTCCAGTCCCACTGTAGACGCAGAAGAGCGTTGCTTGGTTAGCTAGTTGCACACAGCTCTGTGATGTCTAATGTGAGGTTTAATTTACAGCGTTTAGCATAAAATTCTCAAGCTTTTCCTGAAAAGGGCAAATAACTATGGGTTTACTCTGCAAGCAATCCCTTCATCATAAGGTAAGTTTTGTCTTTTATTGACTTTCTGTACTTGGTTACTTTTCAATAACTATTTTCTTCTCTTCCTAGTAGAATTTTAAAAGGTCCCAGGAGAATCTGCTTTGTTTACCCCCAGAAGTATAAGCAACATGTGTTATGTGAATAAATCTTTATTCAGTCTCCCTTAAGGATAATCTTTTTCGCTCTATTTTACAAACAATATTGGCTGTGCATAATAGAATGTTTGGTCTTTGTTTATTGCAAATTAAATAATCATTTAAATTCTATTTTGATTAAAGAACTGGATAAGAATACAATTTAGAAAGAAGGTTAGAAATGCACTTTTGTGTAATAAAAGATACCATCACAATATACTGTATGCAGTGGATTCAGCAAGCATTCAGATCCCTTCACTTTCTGCTCATGTTTTTATTGTATAGATTTCATTTTAAATGGATCCATTTGCCATTTTTGTCTATCAATTTGTATTTAATATACCATGATTATAAAGTAAAAACATCCATCCATTCATTATTCAACCCGCTGTATCCTAACTACAGGGTCACGGGGGTCTGCTGGAGCCAGTCCCAACCAACACAGGGCGCAAGGCAGGAAGCTAAGCTCAGGCAGAGTGCTAGCCCACCACAGGGCACGCACACACACAGACACCAAGCACACACTAGAGACAATTTAGGATCACCAATGCACCTAACCTGCATGTCTTTGGACTGTGGGAGGAAACTAGAGCACCCCATATAGACACAGGGAGAACATGCAAACTCCACACAGGGAGCACTCGGGAAGCGAACCCAGGTCTCCTAACTGCGAGGCAAGTAAAAACATGTTTTCAAAAATATTTGCACATGTGATAAAAATCAAAAAGTGAAATCTCTCTTTCATTTAAGTTTTCAGAGAATTAATTCTGTGCATTGTAGAAATTCTTTTGGCAACAATTACAGCTTTGAGTCTTCATGTGTATGTCACTACAAGCTTTATAAACCTGGATTTTTGCAGTTTGTCTTACTCTTCCTGGCAGATTCACTCAGGCTCTGTTAGACTGGATGAGAAGTGTCTGTAAACGTCCATCTTCTGGTCTCTCCACAGATATTCTATGGGTTTAAGTCTGGGCTTTGGCTGCCCCACTCAGGAACACTCAAGAGGTTTGTCCTGAAGCCACTCCAGCCTTGTCTTGGCTGCATGTGTTAGGTTATTGTCCTGTTAAAAGGTGACTTGTCACCCCAGCCTGATGTCACGTGTACTCCAGAGCAAATTTTCTATAAAGAACCAATATGTTTTGGGCTGCATTAATTCTTCACTCAGTTCTGACCTGTCTTCCTGTCCATGCCACTGAGAAGTACCCCATAGCATGATGCGTCACTGTATGACTGATATTAGGAAGGTGATGAACAGTGTCAGGACTTTGCCAAGCATAGTGTTTGCAGTTCTGCCCAAGGAGTTCAATATTGGTCTGAGCAGAAATTCTTTTTCCTCATGTTCTCAGAGTCATTTAACTGCTGTTGGGCAAACTTCAAGTGGGAGTTAGCCACTGTGCCATAAACACCTGATTGATGAAGTGCTGCTGAGATGGTCATCCTTCTGGTAGATTCTCCCATGTCAGCAAAGAATGTCCGAAGCTCTCTCACAGTGATCACTGGGTTCTTGGTCCCTTCTCTGACCAAGGCCCGTTTTACCTGGTTACTCAGTTTAACCAGACAGCCAGCTCTAGGAAGAGCTTTACAACTACTGAGGCTGCTGTACTTTTTGGAGCATTTAAAGTTTTAGAAACTGTTTAATCCCCTTACCCTGATCTATGCCTCACCATGATTCGATCATGAATCTACAGAGAATTTTCAAACTTCATGGCTTGGTTTTTGCCCTGACATGCAGTGTGAATTGTGGGATCTCAGATACACAGATATGTGTCTTTCTAAATGATAAGAATGAACCCAGTCTACCAACAGTCAACCACAATCAAGTTCTTGACACATCCCAAGACCAATTAAAGGAGACAGGATACACCTGACCACAATTTGGAGTGCCACAGCAAAGAGTCTGAACACTTAATATAAATGAGAGATTTCAGTTTTTGATTTGTAATACATTTGCAAACCTTTCTGAAAATGTGCTTTTATTTTGTCCTTATGGCTTAATGAATGTAGAATAATAAAAAATGACCAATTGGTTTGATTTAAAATCAAATTTACAGCACAATAAAATGTGCAAGAAGTGAAGGGGACAGAACGCTTTCTGAATCCACTGTACATAAATTTTGTATTTTGCTAAATTCAGATTGAGCAGAGCTAGTTAAAAACAATATTTCGTTTCAATGTAATCTTGCATCTACTGTAACTCTTCAGGATCATTTTCATACACCCCTTATGCAGTCTGTAAAATGAAGGTCTGGATCTCAATTGGAGGGCCGCAGCTGGGGCAGCCCTTTGTTCAAAATATTTTCTTAATGGAAGTCTTGAAAATTAATTTACTTATTCCAGCTTCTCTGTTCAGTAGTTTTAGAAATGTATGTAACTGTAACTGGAGCATTTCTGATAACATACTGTATGATTCTGTTGTTCCTGGAACTACCTCAACACAGCCATTCCAGAACAATCATTTATGTTGAACTAACTGGCTTTACAGTTAGCCTGACATTATAAGCCATTAACTTTTAGTAAGGCATGCAAACTCCTTTTTTGGAAGGGAAAACAATCTTCCTTCATCATTCATGAAAACGTGCAAAATCCTGCAAGCATGGAAGAAAAAAATTATCATTTTTTAATTTCAAAAGTAAGCAGATATTTTTGCTCTGTTACTAAAGAATCTGAAATGGTGTACCATTGTGCATGAAGTCTCCGCTTTACAATCTCAGTGACTAGCTTTAACACTGATTGGGTAAATGTAATTGACTGTCCTGCAAAAAGAACTGTGATATAATTTCACGACACACAAAAACCTGAGGGGCTGAGATCAGCTTGAGCCGGGATCAGGGCTACTTCATCTTAAGATTTTACATAAACAATTTAGATAAAAAAAAAAAAAATGAGTTAAAACTTGTCACTGTAGTAGATAGATTATTAAATACAACAGAATCAGACAGACTATGCAGATGGACATGGGTAGAATTATGATTAATTTTTTATGTGGCTAATTATGTATACTGTAAGTAAATCCACTCTATCTATCAATTTATAAAAGCTGCTTAATCCAGTCCAATTAAGGCTGCAATTAGTCGGAGCAGTAAGGCAGGATCTAACCTGGGATGAAACTGCAGTCTGCTGCAGGCACATACAGGCTCACAGCCACATGAATTCACACTGGGCCCACTTTGAGTCATCCCTTAAGTAAACGCGCGTCTCAGTAGTGTGGGAGGAAAACTAGAATACCTGTAGAAAGCCCATAGAAATGCAGGGAGAACCCAAAAATGTGCACACAGATATTAACCAGACTAGTAACCAGTCTCCTGCTGCAGTGCTAACCAAAATTTGGAGCATGCGCCAATAGTGCGCTGCTGCACCCACCACACGACGAACCACCTAGATTGGAACCCGAGTGCAACGGGTGACACCCCAGCACCACACTGGAACAATGTGAGGTTTTTTAAAACGGCTGGAGTGCCAATCCTACCACCAACATCCCAAGTTTTCCCTGCAAGTTGGAGGACCTGCTTGCATGGCTGGATGCAGATTAACATCTCTCTATTATAAAAAAAAAAATCTTGGAAGGCTTGGAAGGAGATGAGATGTGATTTTCTCTGAGACACTAACATCCTGCAAGATAAGGCAGTGAGACAAAGGGACAACTGCTGTACAGGCTTTTAAATGATTAACGCACAGTGCGACAAGCAGAAAACGCAGTTTGGCAGCAGCAGCAAGCCAGCAGCTGATCCAGCCGCATCTCCTTTGTGTGCATTCAGCCACCCCCCTTCACAATGCAAGCTGCAGAGATGTGAAGTGTCTGGCATACAGCGCACCCCGGTTGAGGCTTGGTGCTGGAGAGGTTGGGTGAGAGAAGCGAAGCTCCCTAGTAGTAATACAGGGGGTCCTCGGGTTATGACACAGTTCCGTTCCTACAACAGTGATGTAACCCGAATTTTGGTGTAAATCGAAACACACTCTAGCCTAAGTCACTTAACTATCTTAACACATTTGCAAAATCATAATCTAGAACATAAAAACACAAAATCTAAGCCTGAGGAAAAAGAAAAGGACATAAATATACTGTACTGTTGTAACAGAAAAAATGAGTGTAAAAAATCCTTGCCTTTATTCCTTCTCATGTCTCATTTTTTTTTAAGTTTTTATGGGAGTGAGCACTGTAAACTCGAAACGTTGTATGTCAAAACGTTGTAACCCAAGGACCCCCTGTATACATTAATGTAAAGTTCAAATTTAGGAAAGGAAAATGTATTAGTTATTTTGTTGTTTGCTTCAAGAAAATCATGCTTATGCAATACACTTTGGTGCCCTGGAGAACTTATCACTGTTCATACCCATTCAATTTAACGAAGCAATTAAAATGCCTAATAGCATGCAGGATTTACAGAGTAGTGTGGAGGGTGAGTGTGAAGTGGATTCAGAGTGTGTTCAAGTCTCTTCATTTTTTCCACATTTGCTATGTTGCAGCCTTGTGCTAAAATCACTTTGATTTCATTTTTCCACTCATCAAGTGACACTGAATACCTCAAAATGATAAAGCAAAAACAGGGTTTTAGAAAATGATTGCTAGCTTACTAAAAATAAAAAATCTGAAATATGACACAAGTATTCAGACCCTTTTCTATGATATTTGAAATTTGTCAGGTGCATATAATTGTATTGATCATCTTGTTTTGAGTCCACCTGTGGTTAATTCAGTTGACTGAAATGATTAGGAAGGGCACACATCTGTCTATAGAAGGTCCCATAGTTGACAATGTTCATCAGAGCAAAAACCAAGCCATGAGGTCGAAGGAATTGCCTGCAGAAGTTATCGACAGGATTCTGTCAAGGCACACATCTGAGGAAGTCTACAAAAAAAATCCTGCAGCATGTGAAGGTTCCCAAAAGCACAGCTGCTTTCATTATTCTGGAAGGAGTATGAAATGACCACAACTGTTCTTAGAGCTGGCAGCTCAGCCAAACTGAACTGAGGCTAAGGATCTGCGCTGGTATCCAGAAGGTTGCCAGTTCGAATCCCAGTCACTGCCAAAAGAGATCCTACTCTGCTGGGCCCTTGAGCAAGGCCCTGAACCTGCAATTGCTCCAGGGGCGCTGTATAATGGCTGATCCTGCGCTCTGACCCCAAGGGGTATGCAAAAACTAACAAATTCCTAATACAAGAAATTGTATAAGGTGAAATAAAGAAAATAAAGAAAAAAGAACACTATTGTCACACTAGCTGAGCTCCAGCGAACCTGTGTGGAGATGGAAAAAACTTCCAGAAGGAGAACCATCACTGCAACACTTCATTGATACAGACTTTATGACAGAGTAGCCAGACAGAAGCTTCTCGTCAATATGGACACCCAAGGCAAGATTAGCATCATGTCAAGTCATTTGCTAAACCTCTTAATCCAGACCTGCAATACCATTCCAAAGGTGAAGCATGGTGGTAGCTCTGAGGTTGTTTTTCAACCCCGGAAACTGTGGACTAAACAGAGTTGTGGGAAATCTGAATGGTGTCAAGTACAGAGATATCCTTAATGAAAACCTGCTCCAGAGGTTGACTTTCCAACAGGATACATATCAAAGACAACACAAGTGGCCTAGGGACAACTCTGGGAATGTCCTAAAGTACCTCAGCCACAGCCTGGACTTAAAACATTTTCAATCATCTCCAGAGAGACCAGAAAATAACTATTCACCCATGGTCTTCATGCACCCTGGCAGAGCTTGAAACAATATGCCAAGAAGAATGGTAGAAAATCCACAAATCTGGGTGTATGAAGTTTTCACATCAAACCCAAGAAGACTCCAGGCTGAAATCTCTGCCAAAGGGGCTACAACTAAGTACTGAGTAAACAATCTAAATCCTTATGTCCAGGGCCAGCTCAAGGGCACATTGCACCCCAGGTAGACTTGGTTCCAGGTGCCCAAATACAGACATCTTAAACAGATTCCCTTTTTTAGATCTGTGCGGTTGCATCTGTAACTGACATTGATGAAGCGCTTGGGGGAGAATCTCCTAGGGACCCTCACAATCATATATGAAAGGACTTTATGGCACCCCAGGCCACTCACTACTCAGTCTGTGCCTAGAGCCAGCCCTGTTTGTGTCAATGTGATATTTCAGTTTTTTATTTTCAATAAATTTGCAAATGTTTCTAAAATCCTGTTTTCTCTTTGCCATTCAGGGATACTGAGTAATGCTTGATGTGTTGAAAAAAATGAACTTAAATGATTTTAGCATACAGGTTCAACATAACAAAATGTGAAAAAGTGAAGGGGTCTAAATACTTTCTAAATCCACTGTATGCTTATGTTATACAATAAGGTAAGAGAACATCATACTTTAACATGGCTTTCTGATAACTTCACCTTCATTTAATCCTGATACTCTGTATATTCAATTCAGTATAATAACTATTCATGGTGGCTCTAAAATCCGTACTGACCCCTACTCTCTCTTCTGTTTCTTTTCCCGGCTTTCTGTGCTGGCGATCTGCGCCATCACCACCTAATCAAAGCACGGTGATGTTCCTACATTGATGGATTTAAAGCCAGAAGTCTACCTGACCATCATCATCAAGTCCTTCCATGAGAACCCTAAATACAAAGATTACTGTTTCATTTATGTTAGGTAGAATGCCCAGAGGGGGTGGGTGGTCTCGTGGCCTGGAACCCCTACAGATTTTATTTTTTCTCTCTCAGCCGTTTGGAGTTTTTTTTTTTTTCTGTCCTCCCTGGCCATTGGACCTTACTCTTATTCTATGTTAATTAGTGTTGTCTTATTCTAATTCTTTGTCTTTTATTTCTCTTTTTTTTCATCATGTAAAGCACTTTGAGCTACATTATTTGTATGAAAATAATATATAAATCAATAATATATAAATAAATGTTGTTGTTGTTGTATCAGGAAAAGTGTGTGTAGGCTTGATCTCTATTATGAAATGGCTATGGATGAAGGCTACCATGAAAAGGCTAGGAATGCTAGAGAAAGTTCAGAGAAGACCTCTTAGGTCTAATTTCAGAGATACGGGTGTATTGAAAGAGTTAAATCGTTTCATATTAACACAAAACATAAGGTAAATTCAACTGCTACTTGAAAATAAGTCATCTACAGGTCAGGATACACAGGACGTCAGGAGATTACAAGGCACATTCACACACACTCACATTCAATCTTTATGGGTCAATACTGTGCAAAGAAATACTTGACAAAATTATCATTGTGTCATAATGCAGAATGTCTATTAAAGAGTTTTTAAAGGTCAGATGCAAAGAGCTTTGGCTGGGTAAAGGAATTGTTTCATCTTACTCTTTTATAGCTTTTCTCTTCTAAATTATTAATGATTGCTGAAAGCATAACAGGCTCAATATTTTCCCCCACAAGGGAGGATTTTGTTAATTTCTTTCAGCCGTGATAATCCACTTATTTACATTGTTCTCCACACAACATTTCATTCATATTAATACTAGTGATCAGCTTCTTAATCAATCTAATATGAAAATGCTTCACCTAATTGGCATTCAGTGAACTGTAAAGTGTTCAATAAATAATTTGAACAGTTTACATCTCAAAAAAGATTAGGCGGAAGGCAATTTCCCTAGTAACACAAAAAGCACATGGCAAAAAAAAAGCAATGTTTTATCTTTAGGAATTCCATTTTTTTTGTAATGTTTAATCAAATATGCATGTGAGTAGAATAGATTTAGTATATTCTCAGCAGCCACTTCGAGTGGGTATCATTCCAATCCAATTTTTTGTGCCTTAATCCTTTAATTATCTTAAAGAAATCCTGTGCTGCTGAATTTCCACATAATCATGGTGTGGAGCATCCTGATTGTTTCAACAGCAAAGTGCACAGTGCAGCCTGTGATAAACTGAATCTATAATTATTGTTTTTTTTTTTAATTAAATGGTGAGGGAATTATCAGAAGAATTCAAATATTTGACTCTTGCTGCTGGATAGAATGAAAACAATTGGGGATGGTGTAAAATAACTCTGATTCAATTATATTTCTATACAATTTCCCAGATGCAGTAAAGACGCAGAAAAACACAATGGAAGAACTCCAGAGACGTGGCGAACAAAGATTGCTTTTTCAGTTATTACAAAGTTTTGATTAAATATCACAAGTACACTTGTGAATTCAATGCAAGGTTTCTTTTCATAGTTCTTATTTCATTTCTGATACTTTGTCAACTGGCACAGAATAACTTGAATATTCTCTGGTTTAGTGTTTAGACCATGAGGGCACACATTCATGTACTTATTGGATGCTTTATGAACTGCTTTCAACACAAAATGACAAACAAATTACAGTATATATAAAGTTAGCAAAATGACAGAGAGCATTCTAGTGAATAATTACTAAAAATTATATCTTCAAGGCCCAAATGCTGTAGCCCAGCCCTAATCTGTGATTTCTGTCAAGCATTTTGCATTTTCTAGCCTTTGAGATTTCCAATCCCTCCCTAGGTTTTGTAGACAATGACTCAGTATGGCTTAGCACTCTTGTCTAACTACAGTAGATCACAACTTGGATTGACTTACTATTTAAGTAAAAAATAAAAAACTACTGATATCATGAGCCAGCTCCTTGCCATTAAAATAAAATTATGTAGCGTGAGTGGCCACCTCCTCAGGTGTACCTCCCCTTGCCATGTAATTGATTGTTCAGATAATGGCAACAGCAGCTCAAATCAAGAAGGCAGGTACTAACAAATAATGCAATTGTGTGGCTGTAAGCAATTTAAGGGGAAGACAACAAGTTTAAACAGCTTACTGGATGCCAGATGGACAAGCATCATTGTCTATTATGATGTTTGTACCTTTATGAATTTTTTAACTTAAAGGAATATTCCAAACATTATATTTTTATATGTTACTAGTTTGTAGTGTTGTCCAAGAAAACATTATGAAAAACTACATAACAAAGATTCTAACTGTAGTACTAGGGTGTTGTACCATGTCAGCCATTACGGATGTAGTAAGAAGTCAAGCAAAATGACACCTTTTATTGGCTAATTAAAAAGATTACCATATGCAAGCTTTCGAGGCAACTCAGGCCGTATTCTAACTGAAAGGGACCCAAAAGTGACCAGTGCTGGACAATAGGAAACAGAGTGGGACCCAAAAGTGACCAGTGCTGGACAATAGGAAACAGAGTGAAAAACAATCAGTCATTATCCAACCCACTATATCCTAACACAGGGTCACAGGGGTCTGCTGGAACAAATCCCAGCCAACACAGGGCGCAAGGCAGGAACAAACCCCGGGCAGGCCGCCAGCCCACCACAGGGCACATACACACTCACCAAGGACAATTTGGGATCGCCAATGCACCTAACCTGCACGTCTTTGGACTGTGGGAGGAAACTGGAGCACCCGGAGGAAACCCATGCAAACACGGGGAGAACATGCAAACTCCATGCAAGGAGGACCCTGGAAGCAAACCCAGGTCTCCTTACTGCAAGGCAGCAGTACTACCTCTGCGCCACCATGCCGCCAAAGTAAAAAACATCCATGTAAAATGTGCATGTCTGTTATCCATTTGTATGCTCAAAACTTGCGAAATGCATGCATTGTTTTGCTAAAGTACTATTAATACTTACTTCTGGAAAACTAAAGGCACATTCCCATAACACTTTTTAATTGAAGATCCACGTCTCCATCTCATTCACTGGTCAAGGATTCTGTCTTTAATTCTGGTGCCTGCTGATTACCAAGCCACTAAAAAGGTAAGCCGGAGCATGCTTTCACATGTGTGGCTTGCAGTGGCACAAGCTAAAAAAAATGGAAAATTCAAAAAAAGTAAACCTGGTTGGAAATGATGGGCCACAGTGTAAATAGCTTGGACACCTGGAGAGACACCTGGGGAAACCCAGACATATGATAACCTTGGGTCTGATGAATCCCAGTTCCAGCTGATTCAAAATGAATGGAAGACAAAGATACGGATAACATACTTGATGCTTAATCGGTCCATTCCACTGGGTGTCAAGGTTGTGTTGTGGATTTTCACAGAACACTTTCGGTCTCCTAAAATGATTATAGCAAGTTTTCAATGCCACATTTTGGCCAATCAGCAGTATTCTTTCATTTTTTAAGCAAACGTATTCATCAGAACAATGCCTTATGTTATTAGACTGCAAATGTTCAGGAGTGGCTGCAGACACATGAAATTGAATTCAGATTAATGCACATGAGTACCCACATGAGTCCACTATTCTTTTGGATACTCTGAAGAAAACAGAGGGGACCCGCTCACTGTTAGGTAGGTGTATCAATAATGCAACCACTCAGTATAGATCACGCTAATTAAACATCTCTCACGTTATGAAGCATTCAGAAAACAGCTTATGCAAAAGAGCTTAGAAGATCACATTCAAAGCATTTTTTATCTATCAAGTTAGAAATATATTTCAAATCTTTACGTATTAATTTGTGACACGTGTTCACAAATAAATACATAATGTATAAAACTAATTGCACAAGATGATATATAATTACATCCAGATACAATAACAATCTTCTCAGGCCTACTTCTTCCAGAGTTCTTATTTCCTCAAATGAGTGACTCAATACTATTGAGCACTCCCTTCTAAATAGGACATGCTGTATCTCACCCTTTTCCCAGCATACATATATATATATATATATATATTATTGTGATGGACAGCCGGGTTCCATGCTCGGCCGGGACGCTGCTACTGCATCTGTTTCGGGGGAGCAGCCATGGGCAGCTCAATAACTCCCCCAGGCCGATGGTAATCCCCCAACCGATCGCATGGCTCCACCACAGCCTGGTTGTGAGCTCGGATGGCCGCTAGGGGGAGCTCCATGGAGTCAATAGCTTGGCTGGACGAGTCTTCAGCTCCACCCGGAAGTGCAATTAGGACCAGGTGGTCAAGCACCTGGAACGCTGCCGGGTGGGCTATAAAAAGGGCCAGCCACCACCACTCGAGAGCCAGAGTCGGGACGAAGAGGACTAAGTTTGTGAGGAGGAGGAGTGGTGGGTGAGAAGAGAGTATTTGTTGCTGTTGTGTGTTGCTGTTGGGACTGTGTGTTACCTGTGGGTCACGGGGAAGACGTGTGCCCACGGGGGAAGAAAGATAATAAAGCCTGTATTAATTTTGTACATGCCTCTGCATCAGTCTGCGCTATAAAACGTCCTTATTACTATATATATATATATATATATATATATATATATATATATATATATATATATATATATATATTATTATATATTAATCTTTAAAGACAGACGAGAAATAGGGACAGATAAATATATTCTTATAAACATATAGTGCCAAGAAAAAGGCATGTGAACCCTTTGGAATTACCTGGTTTTCTGCTTTAATTGGTCATAAAAATGTGATCTGATCTTCACAAGTATTGATAAATACAATCTACTTACACTAATAACACACAAACAATTATAACCTTTCATGTCTTTATTGGATACACTCATCAGATATTCACAGTGAACCACTGGATTGGTTGAACCTCCTTTGGATGAAAAAACTTCAAACAAGCAATTCCAATAGCCGCAGTTCAAACCTGCACAATATTCAGGATGAATTTGGGACCATTCTTCCTTGCAGAACTGCTTCAGCTCAGACATATTCTTAGGATGTCCAATGTGAATGGCTTTTTTGAGGTCATTCTAGAGCATCTCTATGGAGAGGAGGTCTGGGCTATGACAGAGTCATTTCAAAAAGTAGGTTTTCTCTTTTTGAGGACATTCTGTAGTAGATTTACTTCAAAGTTTAGGTTCATATTCCTGCTGTATCACCCAGCTTATACTAAGCTTCATCTGGCAGACAGCCACCTTGAGAAATGTAGATTTCATTTGCTCCTCAATAAAGGCAAGCTATCCAGGCCCATGGCAGCAAAGCAGTCCCAAATCATGATGCTCCCAATACCGTTGATATGCAGTGCCCTTTTTACACCACATGTACAGCAGCATATTCTTGCAGAGCAATTCAACTTTGGTTTCATCAGTCCACAAAACATTTTTCCAATAGCATTGTGCAGTGTGAAGATAGTCTTTGGTAAACTTCATGCATGCATTCTGGAGAGCAGTGGCTTTCTCCTTGGTGTCCTGCTCATGAACATAGATGTTATCCTTTTCTAATGATTCCTTGAAGCCTTCAGACCTTTAGCTGTTACTCTGGGGTTCTTTTTTACCTCATTGAGCATTCTGCATTGTGTCTTTTGAGTAATCTGGGCTGGGCACCACTTCTAGGGAAAATAGCCACAGTGCTGAATCATCTCCATTTATTCACAATTGTCTAACTATGGACTCATAAATATCTAAACTCTTTCAAGTTACTTTGTAACCCTTTGTAGCTTTATGAAACTAAACAATTGTTGAACATAGCCTTTCTGAGACCTCTTTTTTGTGAGGCAAGCTTAATATCATCAGATGCTTCTTAAGAACAGGAAATTGACAATGTTTGAGTCTTTTGTTTTCGGTCAAAGTATCTCTAAACCACACACTCAATCCCGCTTCATTGGTTGGACTCCAGGTTTGCCAACTCCTGACTCCAGTTAGCTTTTGTTGAAATCGTCAGCCTAGGGGTTCACATACGTTTTCCATCCCTACACTCTGAATATTTGATTGATTATTCAATATGTATAAAAACAATGCAATAATTTGCATGGAATTAGTTAAAACAGACTGTGTTTGTTCATTATTGTATCGTAGATTAACAGCAGAACATACTCTCACCTAAACGATTATTAGGAACACCTGTTCAATTTCTCATTAATGCAATTATCTAATCAACCAATCACATGGCAGTTGCTTCAATGCATTTAGGGGTGTGGTCCTGGTCAAGACAATCTCCTGAACTCCAAACTGAATGTCAGAATGGGAAAGAAAGGTGATTTAAGCAATTTTGAGCGTGGCATGGTTGTTGGTGCCAGACGGGCCGGTCTGAGTATTTCACAATCTGCTCAGTTACTGGGATTTTCACGCACAACCATTTCTAGGGTTTACAAAGAATGGTGTGAAAAGGGAAAAACATCCAGTATGCGGCAGTCCTGTGGGCGAAAATGCCTTGTTGATGCTAGAGGTCAGAGGAGAATGGGCCGACTGATTCAAGCTGATAGAAGCGCAACTTTGACTGAAATAACCACTCGTTACAACCGAGGTATGCAGCAAAGCATTTGTGAAGCCACAACACGCACAACCTTGAGGAGGACGGGCTACAACAGCAGAAGACCCCACCGGGTACCACTCATCTCCACTACAAATAGGAAAAGAGGCTACAATTTGCACAAGCTCACCAAAATTGGACAGTTGAAGACTGGAAAAATGTTGCCTGGTCTGATGAGTCTCGATTTCTGTTGAGACATTCAAATGGTAGAGTCAGAATTTGGCGTAAACAGAATGAGAACATGGATCCATCATGCCTTGTTACCACTGTGCAGGCTGGTGGTGGTGGTGTAATGGTGTGGGGATGTTTTCTTGGCACACTTTAAGCCCCTTAGTGCCAATTGGGCATCGTTTAAATGCCACGGGCTACCTGAGCATTGTTTCTGACCATGTCCATCCCTTCATGACCACCATGTACCCATTCTCTGATGGCTACTTCCAGCAGGATAATGCACCATGTCACAAAGCTCGAATCACTTCAAATTGGTTTCTTGAACATGACAATGAGTTCACTGTACTAAAATGGCCGCCACAGTCACCAGATCTCAAACGTGCCCTGGATGTGCATCCCACAAATCTCCATCAACTGCAAGATGCTATCCTATTAATATGGGTCAACATTTCTAAAGAATGCTTTCAGCACCTTGTTGAAATCAATGCCACGTAGAATTAAGGCAGTTCTGAAGGCGAAAGGGGGTCAAACACCGTATTAGTATGGCGTTCCTAATAATCCTTTAGGTGAGTGTATTGTGGCAATTTATACATAAAAATGGTTATGTCCAAAGGGTTCATATACCTTTTTTTGTCACTGTACATTTTATAGACCACAATCTATTAGCATTTAAAAGGTAATCTGCTATTTATCTACTCTCTGAGTAAATATCCACTTCCTCTCAATCCTCCTGCTGAACTACTAGCGAGTCAAATTGTCCCAGTCTGTGTTTTTCCTAGTTATTACGGTGTTCACAAAGATCAATTTCATGGCAAAAAGGAACTGCATCTTAGGCAAATATAATATTTTTACGTCAGTAAAAGATTTTTTGGAATAGAATAAAATAGCTGGGTAAATATAACAAAAGCATAATTGCAGGCTGAGTCAGAGGTCCCAGGCTCACAACTGTGAGTGCAGCTATAGCCTAACCTACATCATATGATCCAAGCATGACAAGGCTGAGCTTCTTTTTTTTATGAACCTTTTTCATTACTCAAATACGTGGTTGTACAATCACCATGGCAATGTACTAAAATGAACTTCTTGTGTCTGCGTTCATCATGTACCTGCACAGAAATACTTACAACTCCCAAATATGCAATTATCTTTTTTTTATTATTCTTTCGCATCCAAATTCTCTCATAATGGACGAATCTAGAGAGTCCAACTAACCAAGGACACACATCTTTGGGATGTGGGAGGAAAGGCAAACTCCACACAGGTTTAGAACAAGTCTTTCTGAAATCTGTTTCACCTTTGTGACTTTGTTACTAGCAATTATCTGCTGTAGCCAGTTGCACTCTTGATTAAATTAGATTAGATATACCTTATTAATTTCATGGGGAAATTCAGATGCATCCAGCAGCAGAAACAAAAAACATGGATACAGACTTACAAGACAGATACAGTTAGGTCCATAAATATTTGGACAGAGACAACTTTTTTCTAATTTTGGTTCTGTTCATTACCACAATGAATTTTAAATGAAACAACTCAGATGCAGTTGAAGTGCAGACTTTCAGCTTTAATTCAGTGGGTTGAACAAAAAGATTGCATGAAAATGTGACGCAACTAAAGCATTTTCTTAACACAATCCCTTTATTTCAGGGGCTCAAAAGTAATTGGACAAATTAAATAACTGGAAATAAAATGTTCATTTCTAATACTTGGTTGAAAACCCTTTGCTGGCAATGACAGCCTGAAGCCTTGAACTCATGGACATCACCAGATGCTGGGTTTCCTCCTTTTTAATGCTCTGCCAGGCCTTTACTGCAGCGGCTTTCAGTTGCTGTTTGTTTGTGGGCCTTTCTGTCTGAAGTTTAGTCTTCAGCTAGTGAAATGCATGCTCAATTGGGTTAAGATCAGGTGACTGACTTGGTCATTCAAGAATTTTCCACTTCTTTGCTTTAATAAACTCCTGAGTTGCTTTGGCTGTATGTTTTGGGTCACTGTCCATCTGTATCATGAAATGCCGCCCAATCAATTTGACTGCATTTAGCTGGATTTGAGCAGACAGTATGTCTCTGAACACCTCAGAATTCCTTCGGCTGCTTCTGTCCTGTGTCACATCATCAATAAACACTAGTGTCCCAGTGCCACTGGCAGCCATGCACACCCAAGCCATCACACTGCCTCCACCGGATTTTAAAGATGATGTGGTATGCTTTGGATAATGAGCTGTTCCACGCCTTCTCCATACTTTTTCTTGCCATCATTCTGGTAGAGGTTGATCTTTGTTTCATCTGTCTAAAGAATGTTTTTCTAGAACTGTGCTGGCTTTTTTAGATGTTCTTTAGCAAAGTCCAATCTAGCCTTTCTATTCTTGAAGCTTATGAGTGGCTTGCACCTTGCAGTGCACCCTCTCTAATTACTTTCATGCAGTCTTCTCTTTATGGTAGACTTGGATATCGATATGCCTTCCCCCTGGAGAGTGTTGTTGACTTGCTTGGCTGTTGTGAAGGGGTTTCTCTTCACCATGGAAATGATTCTGCGATCATCCACCACTGTTGTCTTCCATGGACGTCCAGGTCTTTTTGCGTTGCTGAGTTCGCCAGTGCTTGCTTTCTTTCTCAGGATGTACCAAACTGTAGATTTTGCCACTCGTAATATTGTAGCAATTTCTCGGATGGGTTTTTTCTGTTTTTGCAGCTTAAGGATGGCTTCTTTCACCTGCATGGAGAGCTCCTTTGACCGCATGTTGTCTGTTCACAGCAAAATCTTCCACATGCAAGCGCCACACCTCAAATCAGCTCCAGGCCTTTTATCTGCTTAATTGATAATGATATAACAACGGACTTGCCCACACCTGCCCATGAAATAGCCTTTGAGTAGTCAATTGTCCAATTACTTTTGAGCCCCTGAAATGAAGGGATTGTGTGAAAAAAATGCTTTAGTTGTCTCAAATTTTTATGCAATCGTTTTGTTCAACCCACTGAATTAAAACTGAAAGTCTTCACTTCAACTGCATCTGAGTTGTTTCATTTAAAATTCATTGCGGTAATGTACAGAACCAAAATTAGAAAAAAGTTGTCTCTGCCAAAATATTTATGGACTTCCGTCCCTCCAACAATCTGCTGTCCCTGCTTCCATCCAGCAGAAGTTATCAGAATCTATGGATCAACACTGCCAGAGTGAACAACAGCTTCTTCCTAAAGGCATTCAGGCTCCTGAGCACAGTGGAGTCCCGTATTAATTACTGCTCTATTCTGCATTCCTTCGCTTTCTTTCTCCACTGTATATCTCCAATCATCCCTGACTGCTGAGCATCAATATCATATCACTTTGGACGGCTGTTGTTCCTTGTTCTACATCCCTTTAAATAAAATTACCCATCCCTCTGTATACTGTTATATTGTCATATTTATTATCTAAATATTTCACTGTGGCTCTGGGAAATGTAATCTCATACCACTGTATAATGTCTGAATGTATGTGTATAGATGGTGTGAAAATAAAGCCCTTTTGACTTGACTTGATGCACAACTTAGGTTTACTGGCAGCTTTTAAATTGGCACCATGCAGGCAAGTGCATGGCTTAGCCCTGCAAAAGAATGGCACTCTGATCTGTATTGGTACTTGTCTTGTTCCTAGTGATGCTGGGACAGACTGTTGGACTGAATTAAACTGATTTAAGAACAATATGTTATGAGATCAACTGTAAGAATGCTATCTTTAAATGTCAAATAGATCCTCCTATGCAAAAATCTCTGCACTTAGATACTTTACGTTTGTTATATAGTCATGGATGAAAGCCAAATAGTCATGTCCTTATTAGTTATTCTTTATTAATTACATTAAACTGTATTGTCTTTGCCAATTACACGTTCAAGGTCCATGCATTTTGAGTTCATGACTGTACATGGTATCTGAAACGAAAGCTCATACCTCTGAGTTAATTAACTTCTTTTTCATTTTCTTTTCAATCCTGCTTCTCTAGTTATTAATTCCTAATGTTAATTAAGTTTTGTGTGACCTGCTTACATAATGACAGAAGAGAAAGTTGCATTTTAAACACAAGGGGTTAGCTTGGCTGTCTCATAGTTTCAGAGATGTTGGCCCAGTACCCACATGTCCCACTGTTTCTATTGTATTTATATCATTTGGCTGGGCACACCTTCACAGCCATCCCAACATGAGAAATATGGCAGGCATGAAAATCAACACACAGGAAACAATCAGTACATCCAAAGAGGACCTGTCACATTAGTTTAAACTCCATCTGCTGTCTATAGAATAATCAGTTAGCTTACAGTATTCAGTACATTTCAGTGCATGAATGGTTTCTACATTTCCCATGACAAAAATCTGTCCAAGAAACATACAATATAAAGTATAAAGCTTATGTTTTCACAGAGTCTTCCAGATTTCTCAGACTCCCCTTAATTGTAGCACTGTTTTTGTACAAAGTGAACGATGACCCTCCGCATTGGGTCAAATGGAATGCAACCCACTATACTGTGCTATTCTATCCATCAGTGGGCGCTAGCTCCCTTGTTGGAATAAGTTATTTTGTATTGCAGCATGTTACATAACCTGAAACTATATAGATATAATATTAAAAGGCAATACCCCTCTCTTAGTGATAAGGCGGTAAGAAATCACATAGGAGAAATAACTTGGCTTTCTTTACTGATGGTTTACGCGGCATAACAGACAAGGAAGCCATTACAAGACCATTACCAAAGTGGGAGCTCGATGTATACAGTCTGCCATTTTCGTCACTGTGTTGGAAGGATTTTCAGGATCAGATGACGTTATCTACCATCCGTCCGTCGGCTTCAACAGTGTGCCGGGCAATGTTCAAAGGCTTTATCCTCTTTCTCCATGTGCAGGCCCCCACTTAGGTCAATCATGCCATTTCAAACAAGGAAAAGAAGATCCAATGTCATGCTGACTCTGTCACACAGTAATAGTACAATGCCCATTTCGCAGTTGTCCTTATCTTGTCTTCTAATGCTTACCTAGCAGTTCTAAATGATGAGCCCCTGTGTGCTAAATCTGGCCTTGTGTTAGCCGTACATGTGAGTGGATTTATAAAATATTTTTTGTACACAGCGCAGTGACATATTAAACATATGCTTATTAAAGCTATACACATTTTTACTGAAAATTACATTAAAGACATTTTGCAATGGAAGTATGATTCTGTATACAGTCAGGGAAAGTGCACAAGAAGTACAAATCAGGCCGACACGGTAAATGGGTATATGAGTAGCAGGGAAGAGAATCGAGAATCAGCAGTAGCTGGTAGCAGTAGCCATGGATTTGAGTTTTTGAGCTGGACAGCAGTAAGGCAAGAAAAGATGGATAGATGGAAAACACATAGCATACTACTCAATTTAAAGCAAGAAACAGGAAGCAGGTTAGGACACAGTAAAAAAGGGGATCAAAATATAACACCAAGAGTAGAGAGGCACTTGATTGTTGATAGATCACAAACCAAAGTGATAAATACTGTAAGCCAACAAGTCAGACACTGAAAAAATGGCTTTACTTTTAGTAAGAGCCTACTTAAACAATCAGGCATTGATCTCAAACACACTTCAAGGGATGGTGAAATGGAAGGCAATGCTAATAGTGGGCAGCAGGGCAAATGGATGACTTAACATACCCTCACTGACAGCGCTGTAGACTTTGTGGTGTATAATGACGAGGTCCAGGTGAACGGAAGAATTTTTTTCTAAAGCAATAAGATGTGGTAGAATCCCTTAGAAAATCTTAACTCATGATGGTGATTACTGGAGATGGAGTCGATATCATCACATAGCTGCTAGAATAGGCAAATATGTGTTGGTCTTATGTGCTCTGTGAGTAGCATTTAAGAGTAAAGTGTCGCTGATATAACTAGATGGGTCTATAATCAGAAAAGGCCAACTCCTTACACGGCTACTTTCAGAAAGGCAGTACATATTGTCACACATTTGTGCTTAGGAGGCAGTCAACAAGCCCAGAGGTGAGCCTTACTGTAACAGATGGGGGAGTTGAATTGTGGTAATGATACCTCTCTCTCTACCTTTATAGAAACAAGGAAGAAAAATAACCATATTCACACACTATCAACCCTGATTACCGGTGAAAATGGCTCCTCTTCAATACCACTTTCTGTCCAGCCCTGTTGATGTCATCTCCGGTCCACCACTGATGGTGTCACTTCCGTTATACCCAACTTCCTGCCAGATCATTTGCTGCAGCCATTTTCTACTGTATAAAAACAACTCTCACCAAACCTCTATTGTCGATTGTGTTGATTTTGGATTATCTTTTTGACCAAATTGCAACCAAGAAATATACAGGGCAATTCCACACTTTATTGTTATTGTGTGAAATTTATTTCATTACAATATACAGTATTACCCCAGTAAGGAATACGTTATAACAAAATAGAGCTTATTTTTAAAAGAAATAAGTTATACAAACACGCATTGTATGTTTTGTACATGAAAAACCACTATAACACAGACACAGTCTACACAGCAGTAAAAACCTTTTTACGAATTATAGATCTTTTGTGTCAATGTAGAGAAAAAGAATTTTCCATAAAAGGCACTATACAGTAGCAAAATAACCTGTTTTATCACAGTAGGCTCATACAATAAAATTTTTCATAAGCTTTTCCTAGTGTCATGCATGCACATTAGAGGGTCACCTTCCAGATAAAACACTACCATCCCTGGGACACCAGGGGTTGCTTTCACTAACAACATTACCTCTTTTTTCACCCACAGCTCCGAGAAGATGCCAAATGAGGGCAACTGACCCCCTTCCAGTTCGAGGACTATAAGACCAAGATTTCTCCTGGAAGGTGGTGTCACGTTTGGAAAAGAGCAGACCACCAGGCAGAGCTCCTACCTAATCTGACTGCTCTGCAGAGCAACCCTATCATGTTTCTGTGGCTCTACAGCCTGCTAATTTGTTCTTGTTTGCACCATTGTGTACCTGTTTATTTTGGCTTGCTGCCATAGCTAATAAAAAAGAAAGCTATTAAAAAGGGCGCATCGTTTGGCACCCCTACATTTCATTTTCGAATTGGTGTTCCCTCTGTCGACAACACTTTTATCTAGTTCACAGTGTGACCTTCGACAAGAGAGCCCGAAAGGAAAAAAGAAGACGAAGAGATCACTGGACACTCGATCCTGCACAGAAATGTTCCATTATCAGTTCTAGAGGAAGTATGGCTAATAATGGACTTTTAAAGTGTTACCTTGTTAAGGTCAGGAATGTTACTTGCTTTCATTATCATATAAAATTTATTCAGCAACCTCTGACAGTAACATATCCAAATGAGTGGCTGACATTATCTGTAAACTGCCGTCCTTCTGAAAATGTCTGCTATCTGATGTATCCGTTCAACATGCTGGGAGGACTGAGTGAGAGGAGTAGGTATGAAAAGCAGTTGGGGTGATGGCACTGAAAACAAATTCTGGAAAGCCTTTGAGATGCATGTCTAGCAGAAACCCTTCACACATTCTGAAAAAAGATCACTTACTCTAACTTGATGAGAAAACAGAGTATTGCTTGTATGTTCACAGACGTTGAAGCAGCTACCATCAACTGCTGTTATTATCATCTTACTGGATTTGAGCAACCCATTGCAGTCTCTGTTGTTTGCACTGTAAACAATCATCTGTGTGTACATGGAAAACAAAAATCTATTTAGCTATCCAGTTTCTGAAATCAAATCAAAACATTAAATTAGCATATAATAAACATAAAACACTTGCCAAAGGCAACAAAGCAGATGAGGAAAGCAAATCTATAATAATACACTGAATAGAAAAAAATCCACTAGAAAAAGAAAAATGCTCAATTGCTACAATCTTTGAAATGGGTTTTTAGCAAATAATAAACTAAGAAAAGTTGTTGTACATTTTGATTTTACAAAGAGATCGTTATTTATGGATTTTTATTGATTCAGTATTTACTGTAAATTACTGAAATGGATTGGGCTTTTTCCTTCCTTTGCCAGTCCTGCCAGAGTATTCTTTATAAATTACAAGGTTTTGTGAAAATGATGGTATTATTTATTCATTTATCCTATAAGCCTGTGCGACACCCCATGTCACTGGTCAATGGCATTGTTTTTTGTGGGGCATCTAGTAGTTCATAGGCCAAGTATGGGTCAATAGCAAGTGAGAAGACAGACAAGGACTAAAGCGCAAAAAGGTGCAAAGTACTTTATTTCAGAACAAAAAACTGAAGGGTGCACAGTACAAAAATATTGTCTTTTCCTGAAAAAATAACTTTAAAAGTATTCCATTAAAACACGAGAACCTCCTAAAAACACTAAAAATATACTTAAAAACAAAGAATCCTCTGCTCCGCTTGGAAGCATATTATGGGTCACATAAAGTTCAGCCCATCCCATGAGTTTGGAGCAGACCCTTAGGCACCTTGCCCTTGGCGGCTGTCGTCACAAGGCCTGAACGCAGGAGCATCTTCACCCGGCTTCACACACAGGTCCACCTTTATTCGGAAAACTGCCGGTGGTCACTGCTGCACCAAACTCCGCATACAGCAACAGCTCCTCTCGGCATCACACACAGCAGATCGGAATCTTGCCTTTCTCTCTCATCTCTACAGCATACTGTTTAAAACTCACTCAATCCTGCTTTTGTCTTTCTTAATAGAGCTTGTGTTTGCCTGTTTTCTTTCTTTCTTTCAATTTCAACTCTCCCTTACTTAGCCCCTCTCCACTTTTTATATGCACCATCAGACATCCCAAATCTCCTGGAAATACTGGGAGTTTGCCAGAAATCAACATCTTCTCCCAGACCCCCACAAATGTTCTCCTAATCTCCTTGAAAACCTGCCTGGAAACCCGCAAGGGGGAAGCTTTCCCCAGGATGGCTATTGGACTAGAAACTCCAAAGAAGACCTCCCATGAATGAATGGCCAACGGACAGACTTGAAACCCCCTGGGTGACATTGACCCAGATACCAGCAATTCCTAGAAATGTCTCTGCGCATGACCCCCTTGTTCCATTACTCCGTGGATGCCCCTCACCCAAAGCTCCCTGAAATTAGTTCTGCTATGGTGGGATTTGTGTACTGCCAGACCACTGAATGGCAATCAACTCATTAAGGCAAGCACAAGAGCATGGTGGAGCCAATTAACCAATGGGCTAAGTAAAAACTTAAAATACTAATTAATCTACTAAAATATACCGTAAAGCAAGCCCCACCACAGTCAGTAAGCCTAGTATGGGAATCATTTTCTAAGTCGTTCATCAAAAGTTGTTAAAATTAGTAAATGGTTAGTGAAGGATTCAGGTGTATTAAAAAGGAACAATAACTGCTAATTTGAGAATAAGAATGGCATTTGAAGTTATATGTAACCTAAACTAAAATCATTAACTCCACACCTATCAAAAGAAAGAGCATAAGAAGTTTAAAAAAATGAGAAGAATGTGAATGCAAAGTCCTCATAATATCTCATGTAAACATTGTGAAATTTTCTGCTTGAAAGGCATGCTTCCCACGACTTAAATGTGACATTCCTACATTACTGCTCTCCTCATTTACTGTAGCTGTTGTAACAAGAAATAATTGTAGACTCTAATATGGTAAGAAATGGTGGTGCTTTGTGTCTCAGCACAATGGCCACACCTCATGCTTGCCATGTTGTGGAAAACAGGAATTACAACATCCATAAATCGTAACTTGCTCTTTTTTCTGAGTCACCTATGGTTAGTTGTATGCATTATCTCTGGTTTTAAGCTTAGTTTCAACCTTTTTATTTAGTTTTTGAACTATTTTGTCAAGTACCACTTTTTTCTTATGTTTACCTCCTTTGTCAGTCTGCAGTCATGCCTCATATTCAACCGTGCTCTTAGTAGCACTTTGGATTTACCATGGATGATACTACACTGGTCAACAAGCATTTTGCTACTGGGATCTCTTATCCAAAGATCTTGACCATACATTGTTCTTCTCTCTCTTGTTAAATTAATCTTAGCCTGAATGAATCTATTAATTTTTTACATTTAAAGATTTACCATTGTTGTTTCTTGTCCTAGTGTGTGCATATAAACACAGGGCACTTCAGTTTCTGTATTACATCTTGCCTGAAGAATGGGCCTGAGTTGCCTCGAAAGCTTGTATATTGTAATCTTTTTAGTTAGCCAATAAAAGGTGTCACTTTGCTTGGCTTTTGTCTACATTCATAATGGCTAACACGGTACAACACCCTAGTACTACATGTTCTTTAACAAATTTCACTTGCTGACTGAAAATCTGAAAACCGTTTTCATCCAGCATGTCCCATTTTTTAGTTATGATGTTCCAGGTCTTGGACAACTAGGGTGACTGAACAGTAAAAATGGATAACCATTTTGATAAATACCGGTAATTCTACTAGGAATGCCACACGCTACTAACAGCTGTGAGTTGTTTACCTTGTCAATATTAATTAAATTAAAAAAATTATTCATTTTTAATTAGCAGAAAAAATATTTGGTTCTGATTACCGAGTCTTATATGACTCTTAAGCTCTTACTGTGTCTTTTATTTTTCTATTCTTCATTATGTAAAGCACTTTGAGCTACTTTTTGTATGAAAATGTGCTATATAAATAAATGTTGTTGTTAAGCATAATGACACAACTCAGACTTGACGCTGCACTAGGTAGTCGGTTCTACTGTTTCCTTTACATAACATTGCATTTCAGGACATTTTGTTCATTAGGTTCGCCATTACTTTGAAAATTTTGTCAAGGCGATGGATAAAAATGTCAATGGGTTTCAGCATTTAAGAAATAATTTTGGTCTCGAGAAAAGTGAAGCCAAAACTAAGGAAGGTGTTTTTGTTGGTCCTGAAATCCGTGAACCGATGCTTGACGATGAGTTCAAAAGGAAACTGAAGCCAACTGAATCAGCAGCATGGGCATTCGTGCAGGTTGTCCAGAATTATCTCGGCAGTCACAAAGCATAGAGTTATGCTGAGCTTATGGAGAACATGCTGGTATCCTCTTCTGGTTTGTTTCCAGAATAAACACATCAAAACTATTTTGGTCTGACAGAGTTCAACCTCCAGATATTGTCTTGATATATTGACGTGTCAAAACATCAATGACGTGTATCTCAAAAATCTGACGTGCTAGCTTAATTCCGATTTCACTTATGAAATCAGTGTAAAAAACTTAATAAACAGCTGGTCGGAAGTTTCTAGTAGCAAGCAAAAAATATTTTTTTGTAGATGTGTTATTTTTCCATTATTTGAAGCCTGATCATTTTAATTTGCTGCAGTATTTAAAAAGATATCATGCTCTGGTTCATGGCTCTTTTATTGGAAGTTAAACTAATTACATATTAGACTTTCACCTTCACAGACAAGCCAATGATTCAAATTTCATCAACAATTGGCAGTTCATGGATAGCCAGCACTCTGTAGACTTTGAAAGGTTAAGAGCTGTTGGCAGCATTGTACTGTATATATATATGCAGGGTGGACAACTGAAGAAGCACAATTAATAAAGTAAGCAAGGCTCTGAAAAACATACAGCAGATCACGGGGCATGGACAAGAGAGATAGTTAATAGCAACAAATCACAAAAAACATCAGTAAAAGGGTCAAAAATATAAAAGAAAGAAAAAATTATGCACTCAAGCTTAGCTGTAATATGTTCGCCAAGACTAAAGCAGAAAAAAATGTTAGCATGAAGAAGAATCTTTATAAATATTTTTTTTTATTTTCATAAAAATGCTCTGTTACAAAATAAAGCTCCACAGAGCACAAGAGGCAAAAAGATTTGTCACAGAAGGCAAAAGCAATCCAGAGGCAAACAAGTCCCAATACATTACAAATGCAAAATATAGTTATTTGTAGATTAATGTTCACTGTCACATAGCTCTAAAACTTTTCTTTCTTTCATTTTTTTATATCAACTACAATCTTGCATTTTTATATTTAATGTTGATTCCTCTTCTATTTGGTTAGATTTGTCTCAGTATTTATTTATGCATCCATTCAATTGTCTGTGTGTTTAATTTTGAGTATCATAAATGTTATATAGGTGACTTTTTGTTTTTTGTATTACTAATTATTATGATTTACCACTTCCACATTTTGCCAGCATGTCCTTACCCATGTTGTTTGTTGCTATGCTGGTTGCTAGCATTGTGACATGACGCTGTCGCATTTTCATTCTGCTTTGTGTTTGTAATTTCACCCTGGTCCCTTATCCTACTCTGTGATCGTTGTCTGCAGGGTCTGGGACTTAACTGCAATTAGGATTCTCAGATGCTGCGGGGATTAGGGCTGCTGTTTTCTGAGAGGAACTTCATCTGAGCTTTCTCAGCTCACATGCTGCCTTAGTGAAATTAAAACCTGGATGGAGCAGAACTCTTCAAAATTAAATTGCAACAAAACTGAACTCCTGCAAATTGGGACTAAAAAGCAACTTAATAAAATGAGCTCCTTTCCAGTCCTTCTTGGCGGTGATCTCATCAGACCTGCCTCTGCTATAAAGAATCTTGGTGTCATTTTTGATTCCTCCCTCTCTTATTCAACCTACATAAATCACATTAAGAAAATGTCTTACTTTCATCTCCGTAACATATCCCGTGTTCACTCCTTCCTCTCCTTTTCTAACGCTGAGAAACTTGTCCCTACTTTTATCACATCTTGCATCGATTATTGTAATCGATTACTACTGGCAGGTGCCCCTTCTAATCTTATATCACAGCTCCAACTTATTCAAAACTCACCTGCAAGAGTCCTTACTCAAACCAGCAGTAGTGAGCACATCACACCCATCCTGCTCTGTCTTCACTGGCTCCCTGTGTCTTAAAGAATCGAATATAAAATCCTACTAATAACCTACAAAGCCTTAAATAACCTCACGCCAAACTGCATCAGTGATCTTCTCCATCACTATGTGCCTGCCCACCCACTAAGGTCCTCTGATTCTGGCAATCTTGTTGTGCCCCACACTAATCTTCACTCCATGGGGGACAGCAGGGCCTTCAGCTGTATAGCGCCCAGACTCTGGAATGACCTACCAAAATTAATCAGATCAGCTGACTCCATAATTGTTTTTAAAAAACAACTTAAAACTTGTCTGTTCAGGAAGGCTTTTAGCTCTACTTGACTTTATTACCCTTCTCTCAGTTTACCTCTCTGTCAAGATGCTCATATAACCTGTATGTGTGTGTGCTAGACCAGGGGTCCTCAATCCCAGTCCTGGAGAGGCGCAGTGGCTGCAGGTTTTTGTTCTGACCTGGTTGCTTAATTAGAAAGCAATTCTTGCCAATAAAGCACTAACAAGCTATGAAATTAAATTAACTCTGCTATGTCAGGTCATTCTCATATCCTAGATTTTCTTTCCCTTTCTATCATGATTTGAAGGCTAAAATGGACGAGTAATTCTCAGTCCTTCACTTTTTTCTCTTCATTTTTCTTCCAAGTATTTATTTAAACCCAATAGTGCAGATAAATACACACAGGTGTAAATGTAAATAAGCTAAATGGAGAAATGCTGCTCTCTCGTCATTTGCATGTTATTGATAATAAGGAGCAATTAAAATAGCGGTTTAAGACAAAATTAAGCAATAAGGGCTCAAAATCACTAAAGTGAAGCAGAAGTGTTACTTTAGCAATAATTGCTTTTTATTAAGCAACTGGGTTGGAGCAAAAACCTGCAGCCACTGCGGCTCTCCAGGACCGTGATTGAGGACCCCTGTGCTAGACCATCAATTGTGTTGTCTGTTAGGCTTTTTTTCTCTGAATTTACTGTCGTAATCTTCTTTATTTATTTATTTGGTTTGTACAATGCTATACTGTATACTGTATACCCTGCCATTCTTTCTTATATTCTGTAAGTGCCTTGAGCATGGGAAAGGCGCTATATAAATAAAATGTATTATTATTATTATTATTATTATTATTATTATTATTATAGGACTATATAAGGGTCTCACGCACTTCCACTGTTGCTGTGGCATTAACAAGATTAGTCCTCATGTTCCTTGGACCACATCTGTTGAAAGGGTAGCTTTCTTTTGAAACATTTGTTATTTTTAGCTTTTTGAATAATAGATTTTGGCTTTAGGACTTCAGAGTATTGTATTTTTGCTTTCATACTGAACTCTGTCCTTTAATTTAGTTTGCCTTTTTCTTTGCTTTATCTTATTAATTTTTTCTATTTTCTCATTTGTGGATTTTTGAATTATTGGTTGATATTTCATAATTTAATTGATTTAATTAAATATTGACTTTGGGATTTTTTTTGTAGTTTTTGACATTCCATACAGGTAAAACTGATTTTTTCAATAATAGCAATTCAATTCTACGAAAGCTGTAGCAGATATAGAAAATGAACTAATAGAGGATAAAGGAATTGTTAGTTTATTTTTGTTTTTAATTTATATTTTGAGCTCCATAGCTGTGAAAGTCTTTTACGGTACTGATGCCTGGCACCTTTTGTAGGAGTGATTCATTCTGAGTCCCAGAGAAGCAGTTGAAATACTGGGCTTGTGAGTTCCATAATCTACTTAGACAGAGGCTAAAAATAAAAAATAAAGCTACTTTTTTTTGTTTGTATTGATGATTTAATATTTAATTGGCAGAGGCTGGGTGGCAAGGTGCTAGAAAAATCAGGGTGAAGAGGTTTCAACTTCAAGATATAAAAGAAAAAACAGAACTTTGTATCAGGATTTGAGAAAGGCAGACTACACAGACACACACACTGTTGTCTTAGGTGGACAGAAAGCTGAAATGAAACAATCACTGAGGTTACAGGACAGCTGGTTTAACCCAAAAACAAGACCACTTTATTTTGGATAGGTACCTGTTGGCTGGGGATAAAGGGATGAAACAGAAGGAGAAGAAGAACTGCCTAATATTGGATATAGATGGCTGTAGACAAACAAGACAGCCAGTGCTTGGGTTAAAGAGACATTAGTCGGTCACAGATTAGATTACATCTTGTTCATCATACATCTTGTTCATCAGGACAGACCAGAAGCCACCTCTTTTGAAAGCTGGTTAGACGGACAAAAATTAGATAAACACCTTTCAGTGCAAGACAGACAAACAGTGGATGATCATTGGCTGGACAAAAACAAGTCAGCTGCCACTTAGTTGGAGACTGGTGACTGAACCAGTGTCATCAGGAGTTGGACATCAGAGGCTCTGATATTTTGCGCTTAGCCCTTCATCTTTTTTTGGTAATGTACATGAATTATATTGGCAAACCCCTTATCTTTTTTGGTATAATCCCTGAAAATAGCTGAACATATTTATAGAACAGATGATCACGAAGCTTCAAGGAAAACTCCCTTCAATTCTATATGTTGGGTAGAAGATCATAAAAACTGAAGGGGAGACCCCTCCCCTACACTCTTTGATTTTATTTTTTAAGTGAAAAGAACTTGTAGTGCTGCCACATAAGAAATGTATTTTCTGCTGTCTGTCTGGTTTGCTTGTGCTGGTATTAGGATAACCCATACAGTTTGTGATTGACAGTGGCACCCCATTTTGGGTGGAATTTGCATAAATTGTCATTTTTCAAAAGGAAAGGAGAACAGCCATTGAGAGACTTGTAGTTACTTAAAATGTCTCTAGTTAAGGCATCGTTGGTGCTCAGCTTTCAGCCACATGACTGTTCAATATGGCTGCTGTGCTGTGCTCTTCATTGTGTTATCTTCATCATCACAGGTTAGCAAGAGAGATGCTTCTTCATCATATGTTGGTTAGAGAGAGAGAATGTGGTTGAGCAAGTACATTTATAGATGTTCTCTCCAATTCCTAGAACCAATAGGACATCATGGTACTTAAAGGCCTCTGAGACAAGCCAATTCCAAACAGCCATATCTCAGACCAATGGGAGAAATAGTACATTTTAACACCTGCAACCCCCAAGACCATATGTTAAGCTAACCTGGCTTTGTGTGGGTGATTAGACAAAGACTTTAGCAAAGAAATACTCATCAAACTGGTTTAAGACACATCCCCCCAAATCCTGTCATAAAATTACAAAGAGACAGTCGTGAAAAGGGGAGTGGGGGGTGCAAACACGAATACCTCTCACCACTTGGTTTGCCTAAATTATAAATAAAGACATACAAAACATTTATCAAGTTATATGCAAAATCCCACATCACAACACCTGTTATATCTATCAGACCTTGGTGTGCTCATGAAGTCTTTTTTTTACAATGGCACAGAATGATTGAGAAACATTTTACAGTTAAGATTTTGACATTTTTGGTTTGGCCGGCATTGTACTATTCCTTCACCTGCTGTTAACAGTTTGCTGGAACTTTGGACAAGTGTGTGAACTTTGGAAGGGGGCTGGTGGGGATGATTTTTTCACTGTATATATTTTTTCTTATAAATAATGGGGTAATTGGAGTGAGTTGGAGTTGTATGTAGCAGAGCACAATTATGATATTATAGCAATAACGGAAACCTGGCTAAATAACAAAGATGGGGATGAGTGTAACATAGAGGGATACACATTTTTTAGGAAGGATAGACAGAACAGAAAAGGAAGTGGGGTTGCTGTTTATGCCAAACAGGAATTAAATGTAAGTCATCTTCAGTTGGATGATGAGCCCCATCTTAGTGAGGACATGTGGCTTCGCCTGGAAAATATTAGGGAAAAAGGTCTCATTTTAGGAGTGTGTTATAGACCACCCAATTCAGACAGTAATTTCAACACACATCTTTTTAGTAATATCAAAAAGGCAAGTTTACAGGGGATATTATAGTCATGGGGGACTTTAATTATCCAAATATTAACTGGGATAACCTTACAGATGGAGGAGCACAAGAGCAGGAGTTTTTAGAAGTAATCAGCGACTGTTTTTTAACACAGCATGTTAAAGCACCAACAAGGGGTGAAGCCTATCTGGATTTAGTATTCTGTAATAATCAGGATAGAATTGAGGGTGTAGAGGTGATTGAACCACTAGGGTCAAGTGACCATAATGTAATACAATTCTCAGTATTTTGTAAGAGTACAGATGCAAAGACTAAAATTGTTAAGTTGAACTTTAGTAGGGCTAATTTTGAGCAGATGCGACAAAGTCTAAGTAGGATAGACTGGGATAAGCTTTTAAATGTGGAGACAGTCGAGGAGCAGTGGAACAGGTTTAAAAATGTTTTACATGTAATGCAGGACAGATACATACCTAAATTTGGAAGTAATAGGAAACTAAAAAATTCTCCACGATGGATTAATAAAGATTTAAAAAGAAGTTGCAAAGGAAAAACTGCTGTATAAGGCATATAAGACTAATGACTGCAAAGAGAACCGTAGCGTATGAGAAAATGAGGGCAACCATTAAGAAGGATATCAGAGAGGCTAAAAGACAGTTGGAGAGGAATATAGCAGATAAGGCGAAAGAAGACCCCAAGAGATTCTTTCAGTATTTTAGTAGTAAAAGAACAGTTAAGGAGGAGGTCAAGTTCATCAGGAATAGTAAAGGGAATTAAAAGATACAGACAATGAAATAGCAGATGCCCTAAACTTACATTTTTCTGAGGTGTTTACAAGTGAGCAAGTGGATAACCTGCCAGAGGTAAACGCAACTACTAAGGAGGTACTGAGGGATTTGGAAATTGTAGAGGGAGAAGTGCTGCTCAGATTAAATAAGATGAAATCAAACAAATCACCAGGCCCAGATAATATTTATCCTCGTGTTCTTAAGGAGGCTAGTGAGTACATATATAAACCCTTGACACATATTTTTAGGAAGTCACTGTGCACTGGAGAGATTCCAAAGGACTGGAAAATGGCAAATATCATCCCATTATATAAAAAGGGTGACAGGGCAGATCCAAGCAACTATAGGCCAGTAAGCTTAACAAGCATCACAGGAAAATTAATGGAAGGAATTATTAAGGATAAGATTGAGCAACACATGACAAGGACAGGAGTTATTCTGAACAGTCAGCATGGGTTCAGAAGGGGAGGTCGTGTTTTACTAACATGTTGGAATTCTATGAGGAGGCAACAAAAGGATACGATCAAAGTGGAGCTTATGATATTATTTATCTGGACTTTCAGAAAGCATTTGATAAGGTGCCACATGAGAGGTTGGGCATCAAGTTAAAAGAAGTGGGAATTCAGGGTGATGTTTTTAGATGGGTGCAGAATTGGCTCAGACACAGGAAGCAGAGGGTGATGGTGCGAGGAACCTCATCAGAACTGGCGATGTTAAGAGTGGTGTTCCACAGGGGTCAGTGCTAGGGCGCTGCTATTTTTAATATATATAAATGATTTAGATAGGAATATAAGTAACAAGCTGGTTAAGTTTGCAGATGATACCAAGATAGGTGGATTAGCAGATAATTTGGAATCCGTTATATCATTACAGAAGGACTTGGATAGCATACAGGCTTGGGCAGATTTGTGGCAGATGAAATTTAATGTCAGTAAATGTAAAGTATTACACATAGGAAGTAAAAATATTAGGTTTGAATACACAATGGGCGGTCGAAAAATCGAGAGTACACCTTATGAGAAGGATTTAGGAGTCATAGTGGACTCCAAGCTATCAACTTCCAAACAGTGTTCAGAAGCCATTAAGAAGGCTAACAGAATGTTAGGTTATATAGCACGATCTGTGGAGTACAAGTCCAAGGAGGTTATGCTCAACCTTTATAATGCACTGGTGAGGCCTCATCTTGAGTACTGTGTGCAGTTTTGGTCTCCAGGCTACAAAAAGGACATAGCAGCACTAGAAAAGGTCCAGAGAAGAGCGACTAGGCTGATTCCAGGGCTACAGGGTTTGAATTATGAGGAAAGATTAAAAGAGCTGAGCCTTTACAGTTTAAGCAAAAGAAGATTAAGAGGTGACATGATTGAAGTGTTTAAAATTATGAAGGGAATTAGTACAGTGGATCGAGACTTGTATTTTAAAATGAGCTCATCAAGAACACGGGGACACAGTTGGAAACTTGTTAAGGGTAAATTTCGCACAAACATTAGGAAGTTTTTCTTTACACAAAGAACGATAGACACTTGGAATAAGCTACCAAGTAGTGTGGTAGACAGTAAGACGTTAGGGACTTTCAAAACTCGACTTGATGTTTTCTTGGAGGAAGCAAGTGGATAGGACTGGCGAGCTTTGTTGGGCTGAATGGCCTGTTCTCGTCTAGATTGTTCTAATTCAAATTCTAATTCTAATTTCGGTTTGGTGGGTGCGAAGAAAGGGATTGTTGCTGCTTCATCTCCTTGACTTTTTGTATAATATATTTCTCATTGCTTACGAATGTTATCTTATAGCTATTTTTTTATACTGTATATATTCATTCATCCATTTGAACTGATCATTTCAAAAAGGAGTGTACGGCGGGGAGCTGCAGGGTGTGATATTGGCCTAACCTGTTTATCAGAAGCCTTAAAATTATGAAAGTTGAGCGGTGGTGATCGACCTGTTTTAGCATATCAGGGCTGATTTGTTACAAACTGCGTGTTAAAGATTAGAGAGGAAGCTCAGGCCCTGATTGCTGCAAATCCAAATAACATGCCTGGACTGAATTGGAACAGGACAATTAGCCTCTGCGTTATATTCCCCGTGTCAAAAAGGAACAAAGCAACCCCCATTCATCACAAGAGATGGCCAATCGAGCAGAGGAAAGAAAAGCCAAATATTTTCTTTCATGGGAGCCTCTCCTCAGTTCACAGACTGGAGGTTTAAAAACACCAAAACAAAAGATAGCTCCTTGCTAAAACACATGACAAAACAGCAAAAAGTTGTTATATTGCCACACTTAGGTGCACTTAGGTGAGAAACGCCCACATCACGAATCACCACGGGAACCGCTTCAGCCACACAACCACCATGCCCCCTCGCTAAGCCGCGAGTGCAGGGATTATTTATTTAAAACTGGCCTTCCTGATGGAAGCTGTGGACCCGCAACACCACACATGCACATCTGTCTCTTAACATCATTATCAAAAAAGTGCACTATCAAATTCCAAATTCGGAAGAAATTGTTAGTGACATGGCTGGTGCAAATATTTCTAAAAGATTTACGCTTCACAAAGTTTAAACTTGTCAAAGCTAGCAGTAAACTATGCACATTTAAGAGTCCATTTGGAAGATACCATTATCAACATTCTCTTTTTGGTATTAGCTCCACCCCTGCAAATTTTCACAGAACTATTGAAACAAAATATTGGGGATCTCAATGGTGTCAGGGTCTATGTTAGTGACATAGTGGTCTGGGGTACTTTACAAGATGAGCACAATGCCTGGCTGAAGAAATCTCTACAAAGTAACCAACAATATGGTCTTAGGTTAAATAAAGAGAAATATCATCAGATAAGGCTAACTTTGGAGCAATAAGGACCAGGAAACACCAAAGACAAAAACATGGTTCAAAGGGTGTGGTAGCTTACCTGGGTGAATTCATCCCAAATGTATCAGATTGAACAACTCATCTGAGAAAGATTCTACATTACAAATCAGAGTTCCAATGCGAGCACAATTATGACTAAGAATGGACTCCAGTTGATTAACATTCTGTCGGGTGACCCCATGCTCAAGTTCTCTGCCCAAGAAGGAATACCAGTATCAAAAATGTCTCCTGGGGATTATTTTGTTACAAAAGAGGAAGGGGGCATGGTGACTTGTTTTATATATTGCAAGATCTATTACAGACATTTAATGTCATTACAAAAAATTGATAAGGAATTCTTAGGTTTTCTATTTGGGTTTGAAAACGTGACACAATATCTACAGACTCATTAAAATTATTCTAGAAACAGATCACAAACCAATCTTAGGAAAAACCTTTGTGATAAAGTATATTTGCACATAATGTTGTGATTTTAAACTCACAAATCTGCTAGGAAATGTTCATTGCGGATGTATTTTCCAGGTCAGTCTCCAGAGACACATGTAAAAATAATTCCCCAAATGACGCAGAAGAAGATTTGGCTCTCCATGAGCTATGGTCATCAGAGCACTGCATGCCTCTCTGGAACAGTTTTCTATAAAGCTGAGGCGATTCATTTCTGAGCAAGTTGTATAAAATCTCCATGAGTGCTGAAAAAAAGCATCACATAAACAATATTACCACATACAGGGAGAGAGTTCTGGGGTGGATGGGTTGCAGAGTTTTTTCTTGATGATTTCACAAGATAGCAACACAGTGAAAAAGAGTTTTCTCCCTTGAAATGTGCCGACATTTTGATTTTGTTTATGATCACTGCTCTCTGTCTAAGGCTACCACACTGCCATTTGCTGGCATATAAGTAAGATAGACCTTTTGACTCCTGTTCATTCGTTTTTGTTTTTATTTTTTTGTTACTCCTTATATACTGTAAATGTTATGTTGAGTTTTGTGTGAAAGATAAAATGCCCCATGTGCATCCTGGACCATTATTTATTTTTGATATTTGGGTATATACAGTACCGAATATGTTTCTTTCTGTTTAAATATGGAAATCTTGCATCCCCCAAGCCTTCTTTTTTGCACCTACTTTTCTTGGACACTATTTTTGTAATCTTAAGGTTTGCTTAATATGTCATACAGTATGCTGAATTTTGACCTTGGATATACAGTGGATTCAGAAGGTATTAAGGCCCCTTTACTGGCACAATTTATTGCCGCAGACTCAATTTTAAATGGATACATTTGCCATTTTGACCCATCAATTTGCACTCAATAACCCATAATGACAATGGGAAGACATGTTTTCAGAAAGGTTTGAAAATAAATTAAAAATCAAAAACTGAAATCTTTCATTCATGTAAATAGTCAGATCCTTAATTTTGTATTTTGTAGAAGCCCCTTTAGGAGCAATTACAGTTTCAAGTCTTCTTGGGTAATTCTCTAGAAGTTTTGTACTCCTTTATTTGGGCAATTTATCCCACTACCTCCTGGCAGATCCTCTCAAACTCCATTAAATTGGATGGGAGGTGTCTGTAAATGGCCATCTTCAGGCCTCTCCACTGATGGTCTATGGGGTGCATGTGTAAGTCTAAACTTAGTCAGATACTTGTCCTGAAGCCATTGCAGCATAGTCTTGGCTATATGCTTTGGGTCACTGTCATGCTGAAAGGTGAACGTCCCCCAGTCTGAAGTTGTGTGCATCATGGAGCAGGTTTTCCTCAAGGACCTCTCTATGTCCCTCCCTCAGTTCTCTGACCAGCCTCCCAGTCCCTGATGCTGAGAAGCACCCTCAAACATGATGCTGCCACCACCCTGCTTCATCATAGGGATGGAATTAGGCAGATAATGAGAAGTGTCTGGTCTTCATCAGACAAGAGAATCTGTTTCTTCATGCTCTCAAAGTCCTTTAAATGCCATAATATGACTTTTAAGCTGATGTCACATAACCCAATATCTAATTATGAGGTATGTGAAATTAGCCCACTGCAGTCACTGATCTCATTGCTGGACTGTGTCAATTTAAATGACTGAAAATCAATGCCTATGTCAAATTTAGTGATTGCATGCCAACCATCCAGCACAGTCATGCTTGTTTTTTTTTTCTGACAGCCAATAAAGTGCTCTCTGGCAGAGATGGCACTGTACAAAGGGTTAATAGCTGTGGTCAGTTCCGCAGCAATCTCGTACCTTTTTTCTTTTTCATTCTGTTTTAGTATGTAAAACACAAAACATTAGAAAGACGAACCTCTTTTCTGTTTGTTGGGTCCAAAACCCCCATGCTGCCTGACAGCACCTGCATTGTAAAAAAGTTGAACTGGTCTACAGGTATGGCAAGTGTAGCCATAGTCTCTGTCCTTTTTTTTCTTTTTTCCTTTCTGTTTTAGTATATAAAACACAAGATATCAGAAAGACAAGCCTCTCTTCTGTTTAAAACATACATATTCATTATTCAATATCATTGCTTGTTATGCATTGGACTCTGAGATGTGTCTTCATTGATTATCAGCTCTCCTGCACATACAACCTGCCCCTCTGACTAAAGACAAAACCAAAATGGTTTGATTTTATTGTAGCAAGTCTCAGACTAGTTGGAGTGAGCCACCATTGCCCTTGTACTCATTTTTTCTGTTGATAACCCTTCATAATTCTTCAATAAGATTTGGACATAATATGACTTCTTTAATTGGGAACTTAAAGTGAGGAAAATGTTAAAATTTATAAGAGCTGAGAGCGCAGGAAGTGTGCCTGACAAAAGCATTTACAAGACTGAGAGGTGTCAGTACCGTGGTCTTGTTTGAAAATAGTTGCTAGGAGGGCATGACTTTTAAAAATATCATGGCGATATTCTTGTCTGGTGGGACTTGAAAAAATCTTTTCCAAAAAGTCTTGTTGTGTCTCCTAAAAAGTCTCGTCACGTCAAAAGATTTTTTTCTATAATAGGGAGACTTATCTAGTATATTCTGTGGTATATTTGTTTCAGTCTTGTAATCATTACTTTACTGTTCACTGCTAATTAAACATATATTTTTCTTTACAGTATTCTTTTTCTTATCACATTCAAATTCTCTACTTATATCTTCATTTTAACATTGAAGTGTTATAGCATGCAAGCCGGGTTTCAATCTGCCAAGAATTCCTTCCACTTTCTAGTGTGGCTGTCCTACATGACAGTATGGCCAGGTATGAATTACTGTTCCTGTCTACAGCCATCTTCAAGGGTCTTCTGACAGTCTGCAGCTACTTCTCAGCTTTCCCATTACCTGGTGGATAGTGGAGATTGAAAGTCACAAGTTCAAATTAATACTGAGATGCAAATGGCCAAAACTCATATCTGGCTGATGGTTATCAGACAACACAGTTAAATATTGTTGAATGACTACCTAAATAGTTATATATTGTAAGTGGCAGTGCTTTCAGGAAGGATTTTTGATGGTGAAGCCTTGGAGTAAAACCCCAATAGTTAGGCTGCTGTTTCACTGATCTATATACCTGGGATTGAGTCTCGTGTCTAGTCTGTCATTGTCTGTGTGGCGTTTGTGTGTTCTCCCTTTGTTTGTGAGGGTCCCAATAGGAGTGCTGGTAAGATTAATTGGCAACCCAAAACTGGTCCTAGTCTGAGTAAAACATATTTTTGTTTTTTGTATTTTTTTAATATTTTTATGTAGCGCTCTTCACTGAGTGCAGCTGCAGAATGCTGTGAATAATTCTCAGTTAAAATAAAAGTACATATTATACTAATTACTAAATGCAGAACTGGTACACATATAAATGTGGATTTGTTAAAACACACAAAGAGCAAGATAGAGACTGATTAAACCAACAATATCTGTCAATTAATTAATTGATGAACTATGGCCAATTGACAACAAAACAGATCAAAATTCTTTAAGAGAAAGTCAAAAACAAAGCCACAATCCTGGAGACCTCAGCCAATTGGCAGCCTACCTCCTCCTGGGTTTTTTATAGTGGAATCTGTGCTGGCCATCCAATCTGATGATTCCAATGCTCTTTTGTCTGTCATGACTTTTCCATACACAGTAGAGCAGCCTAGCAGTAGAGCAATGGCACCAAGTGTCATATTCAGATATCGAGAAGAGACACAGAACAGAGGAGGCTGAGTAAAAGTTTACAGATATTTTGATACTTATAGTTCTGTACAAATGACTAACAAATAGAAATGCAGTACACACACTTAGTCGGCAGATATTAGTATGCTGGGCTAAAGTAGCGAGTGTTGGTGTGTGTGTGTGTGTTTGAGGCTCCTCTCTGGTGCAGATGCCTGCCTTGTGCCCCTATTTCGGATTTGGTGGATTTGAAAATGAATAAATGACAAGTGGCGCACATGAAGCATTTATTCACTCGATTTTTTCATTCAACATCCTTTCATCTTTGGTTCAGTTATAAATTTTGTATGAAGAAAACAAGACTTTTTGTGATTTTCCTAATGCGTTAAAAAAATATCATCGCAATATGCTTGGATTTATCTGATGTGCAGCTACTGTATATTTCAGTGCTTTGAAAATGTATTTAGCCCCCAACAGCAGATTTACTTGTCTCACTTTAAAATAAGATTTTTCATAATTAAACGGCAACGTTTTGGGTACAATGTTATGGCCTGGGTTTGCTATATTTTATAATTATTTTAAATTTATAATAGGTTTCAGCTCCCTGTCTACTCAAAAGTGAACTAAGTGGGTTCAGTAGATGAATGGATGTATGGTTTTCATTTATTTTTCAATGTTAAAAAAAATAATCAAAAAGTGTTATTGTGAGTTTTCTTTTTAAACTATGCCACTTTTTTGAAGAAATCTCTACTTGCCTCACACTGTTTTTCAATTGTTTGCATGTTTCACAGGAACTCTTTCGCACATCTACTCACTGAACTCATTTTTGTGCCTGATAATTAAAAAAAAATCCATTGTGATTCACTGAATGCTTAATGGGATACAAATGAAGAGGAGATTAATGCTCAAATGCTACAGGGGGCAAGGAGAGGTTCGCAGAGGGCAATGCTGAATACACTGTAGCTGAAAATATTCTGCCCTTGAAGTAGTAAGTGTTACTGCAGGTCAAGGAGAGTAGCTTCACAATTACACAACTGCTTGTTTTCCCCTTTCATTTTTGCTCTGTAAAGAAGAAATTATGTTTAGACCTGCAGCTCAGCAGTGAGAGCTGTCTTCTCCATGGAGGTGTACTCTGCCCTCTAACCAGCCAAACAGGAACAAGTGTCTACACCCAGCAGGGACTCTGAAGCGTCAAGGTCATTTCCTTCTTAGCTCACTTTTACATCACTTGACTGGAACTACTGCTTATCTCGGCTAAACAAATGCTGCTCTGTTTAACTGCTAATCAGATCTTTTTGACTAGGATGATTTGAAGCTATCAGGTTTATGCAATGTGCTGTGACTCTTTTACTTCTTTTGCATGTTCCCAGGTAAATATCTACCCACATGCAGGCATCAGATGACAGAGGATCGATTTTTTCTACTTATTACAAGAAGGGCATAACAGCTCATTTTGAATGATCATAAATTTTATATACTCTTTTACGATGAGCTCTTACACAAAGCACAATGCAAAGCAAACACCACCTTCACAGCATGGACTGCACAACATGTTCAAAGAATCAGGCTTTCAGGAAAGTGGAGCACATCTTGCCTTTTACTATTTATGAATGTGGCTTATGCTCACTCAAGAAGCAGAAGACGAGGTGTGAGAAGCAGGGAGGTTTGCTTTTGTCTTTAATGAATGGCGTCTCCTACTCTCCCTGTCAGCCTCATATTTGGAAAACATCTATTTAGAGCACAGTGGTACATTTAATGAAACACACACCCCTAAATATATATTTTGGAAGGAACTTTGAAATGTTAAAATATGTAATTTGCATCTGCTTATTACAGTTTTTCTAAGCACTATGAACTTCCTAGAGGAGACGTGATGGTGTAGGAGTTAACACAGCCACCTCAAGCTCAGTGTCGCTGGTTCAAATCCCAAGTTCTGGCACTGCCAGACTGGAGTTTGCACAAATGCCCTGTGTTTCTGTGGGTTATCCCCTGGATATGCTGGATTTCTCCCCACACTCCAAATGCACATATTAGGTAACAACATAAACAACATTTATTTCTAAAGTACATTTTCAAACATGAAATAAAGCTCAAAGTGCTTTACACAATGTCAAATAGTTTCAAACAAAGAAAAGCAAATCAAAATGAAGTAAGAATTGCAATGCATAAATAACGTGCAAGAAAATAATATACACTTACATAAGATAGATATATACAGCAACAATATATACAGCAACAATATAATAGAGCAGTAGAGCCCTTATGTATATTTGAATTGGCTTTTAAGTCTCTAAAGATGCATCTGATGACCAGGAGGACAGAACAAACATAAAAACTCCAGTTAAGCAGGAGAAAAAAAATCTGCAGGGGTTCCAAGGCCAAAAGACCACCTAGCCACCACTGAGCATTCTACCTAACATTTATATTCTTAAGTAGCTCCTTATTTTTCTTTAGTCATTATCTTAGAGGATTTGATACAGTAGGTGGTGTAGGAAGTTGGGGCATCTACTTTCATTCATTGAAGGTACAAAGCCATAACACAAAACATTGAAGACATTAATAAAGATTAGAAATTAATTTAAGAATATGATAATTCTAACAGCAAAAGGCTGCCTCACCACTACTTCAATGCTTGCTTCTTGAAATAATAATCAGACCATTATTAGAAGATCTAAGGTTACGACTTGGAATGTACTGGGACAGGTACTACAATTCATATGAAGAAGCCTGAGTATTTGAGGATTCAAATATATATATTGTCACACATGTGTTTAGGGGACAACTAAAGGGCCTGAGTAGATGTAATTCCATGCCGGACCAGGGGCTGGCAAAGTACTCTAATTCTCTCTCTTGACTCCTTGCAGACCATTCTAGAGGAAATCCCGCCCAGCTCTGGTGCAGCCAACGATGTCACTTCCAGTTCCAGTCCTGATGACATCACTTCCCATACTGGCCTTTGAAGCCTCCATCTTGTTTCTAGTGAATCAGTTCTGTTTTGGACTCAGTCGTGTGAACGTGTCTATTCTTTTTCATCAATTTTGCAGCCGGGAAAAATTATATGGGTGGCTGCCCCAAACCTTTTCAATATCTTTTGGTCATTTTTGTGACCATATATATATATATATATATATATATATATATATATATATATATATATATATATATATATATATATATACATATATATATATATATATATATATATATATATATATATATATATATATATATATATATATATATATATATATATATATATATATATATACAATGGTATATATATATATATATATATATATATATATATATATATATATATATATATATATATATATATATATATATATATACACACCATTAGTAGTATTTTAAAGTAAATTTTAGAAGAACATGGGTAACCAATGCAACAAAGCTAAAACTTTTTCTTTTTCTAGTTAAGATTCTTGATGCTGCATTCTCAACTAACTGAGATCGACTGATGTCTTATTTAGGTAGTCCAATTAAGAGTGCATTACAGTAATCTAGTTGACTAAAATAAAAGTATAGTTCAATTTCTCAGCACCTTGCAATGTTTTAACAAGTATTAACTCTACTGGCTTATTCACAGCCTTGTGCCTTATTATGGACTGGAGATGCAGCTAGGGTTGGTTCTGGCTTATCTCAACCCTGAACTGGATAAGCAAATTAGAATTGGGTGGATATTCTTTAGGTAAGGAAACACTTCTGTTAGCATTTCAGTTAAGATTTTATGGAGCTTTACTTCCTCAACATACAGTATTTCTTCCACAGGAGCTCATTCATTTAGTGTTTATATTATGTACAGTCTTTTATGTGGGCATGTAATCTACACTAACATAACACTCACATTTTAATCCAGTTTATGTACTTTTCAAAATAACATAAAATCACAGCTGTCTTACCCAGAATTCAGTTCTACTTGCTTAAAGTCATATCACATTACATGACTTTTCTAGAAATTTTCAGTCGGACTCTTTTTACATAATCTTAGTGAGTCAGGTGCAGTTGTGGAACCCTCCAGTGATCTACAGTCATCTAGTCTGACATACCAAACAACTCATTCCAACCAATCTGCAACTTTTCCTGACTAAATCAATAAAGTTTGATTTTGCCTTAATTTGTGGGCAGGTTTATGTGCATGTGAGAGATGACTGCCAATGAGCATTCAAGTGGAAGTATAAGATATCTTCTCCTGGGAAAGTCATATGAGATTCTTGGAGCTTAGAATCACCAGATGGAAAGATTCTGTCATCAGATTGGAAGGCCAAGCACAGACTCTATTCCAGAATGCCCAGGAGGGGGTGGACGGCCAGTTGGTCGGAGTTTTCAGGACTGTGACTGTGTTTGACTTTGTCTTTATCTTTTACTGTTACTAGGGGGCTCTGCCCCCTGCTCACTTCGCTCGCCCACCCGTGGGTTTGGTTTACCGCATATACAATTGAAAGAGATTGTTATTTTTCATGGGAATTGTTATATATGCATTATTTTCACTTTTACTTTAAAACTTTTGTAAAAACAATACTGTACTTGTCCTTTATTTCTGGCCCTGGGCATGGTTAAATCTCTTTCTTGCAGGACGTACAGTATAACTCTGCTCGCATTGTGAAGGGGAGCTGCTGAACGCACGCTAAGGAGAAGGGTTTGGATCATCTGCTGGCTTGTTGCTGCTGCTGCTGCGTCTGGTGAGCTGTGTATTCTGCTTGTCATTTAAAAGCCTGAACAGCAGCTGTCCTTTTGCCACTTCGCATCTCTGCTGCTCACGTTGTGAAGGTGGGGGAAAGTGGGTTTGTCTCAGCGCATACTAAGGACAACCGGTCAGATCATCTGCTGGCTTGCTGTTGCTGGCGAGGTGTGTGTTCTGCTTGTCGCTTGTCGTTGTTTTAAGAGCTGGGAGCACATGATTAGTGTCTGCCAAAAGCATTCCAACAACTGCTAGGTTAGATGTCCGTGAACTTGTTTTAAATGTTGTCTCACTGCCTTGTCTCACGTGACGTTAAAGTGTCTCTCACTGGATGTCAAATTGTCTTCTGAGAAGATCACGTATCATCTCCCTTCCAAGATTTTTTTTTTTATAATAGAGAGATAATTGTCCATGAACTCCCCTAGGGGATACAGGGCGGCTTCTGGCAGAAGGTTTTGTATTTGTCTCCTCTGTTGTCAACTGGCCATAGCTCAACAATAATCTAATGGACAGATACTGTTGATTTTCGTTTATGTTAATTTGTTTCAAACTACGGTACTTTGTTTTCCTGTGTATTTAAACAAATCTGTGTCTTTAAGTGTACTACTTCTGCATTTAGTAATTTATAAAATTGATATTTGCATTTTACCTGAGAACTTGTCATGGTTCTCTGTGGACCTGAAAAACAGAAGGCTCATCTGTCTGACTACATACCATGACAGAGTGAAAAAAAGGGCAAAGATTGTGGCTGAACTCACCATACTTAAAGCCTTCCCATGGACACTAGATTGGTCAGGCAGCACCTTACTGGCTATCAGAAAAAGAAACAAATTTGTGATACTCTGAAATTGTGAAACTGTGCTGTAAAGTCATCTAAAATACCCTGTGATTTTTAGTCATGTCGTCCGACATACTCAGGCAACAAGATCATGGACAAGGCTAGAAGTCGTATAATGTAGCACCAACTTTCGTGTTTGCCACATCTCCAGATCATTGCCCCAAAATGCCATATAGACTGCATTCACGCTTACTCACATTTATATATTTTTTTTTTTTTACTGAGAGGTTTAACTGCACCTTGTCTACAATGCAATGGACCAGTGATAAAGAATGACAAGACTAGGACTCAAGAGTGTTTGGAAGTGTTTGAAATGGGTGAGTTGTAAACTATGAGAGGGTAAAATGTCATGTCATGTCATTTTCTAAACCACTTCATGCTGGCTTGGGTCACAGGTTAGCCAAACCTAGCAAGCATAGGGCATGGGAAAGCATGGGAAAGATGCTATATAAATAAAATATATTATTATTAACCTAGCAAGCATAAGTCACAATGTAGGAACAACCCTGGACAGAACTTCAGTCCATCACAAGGTGAGGACACTCAAACAGACATCACACATGCACGCACATGTGCCAATTCATTGACACCAATCCACTTAAACTTCATGTCTTTTTATTGTGGGAGGAAACTGGAGTACCCAGAGGAAATCTACACAGACACAGGAAGAACATGTAAACTTTATGCAGTGAGGACCTAGGAGCAGCAGCAGTGACATCATGCCACCCAGGGGAAAATGGGCTGTTTTCATTTTAGTTAGGGTGTGATACAGACACCAGGCCATGTCTGACAAGGTATTCCACTTAAGGATTGACCAGCTGGATAGTAACGCACAAGATACAGTAACTTTCTTAAGCCAGTTTAATTAAGGATCCTAAGGAACTGGGCAGAATTACTGTGAGAGACACCTTGTCAGCTTTTGAATTCTTTCAAAATATTTCACATTATGAGCATGTCACTCTGCAAAATTCCATTTTTCTTCAGATTTATGACTACTAACTTGTACTGTTCTGTACTAAAAAATTACTAAAATTAAGCACTCAAAGCCTGTCTTCTAAGAAAAGCAGTGTCTCTTTACCTGTTTAACAGATATATTTCAGGTTCACCCAGATTAGCCAGTTGCCCCCCAAATTTTGGGGTTATTGGAACAAGACATTTTTACAGCCCTTTATGATGTCAACCTCCTTTGGTCAATTTTTATGTTTCGCAAGAGTAATGTTGACCTTATTCTATCCAAGGGCTCTGGAGTGTCAATAAGACCAATGTACAAGAATAAAATACAACTTAATCCTGGGTAAGTTTCAGGGTACTGCCACCATTAACTTTACTACAAAAAGCAGATCATTGTCATCAATAAAAGGTAATAGTTTTAACATTACAAAATATCCTCAAAAGAATGAGATTAAAATACTAATAAACTTGTGTATATATGACTGTAAGTCAATAATAAGTCACACTTTTGTGATAATTGTGGTTGGATTGGCTGCACAGCTTTTGCAGCACACATTTGGAAAGCTGGTATGTTTATGGTCACAGTGATAAAGTATGGCAGAGGGGTGAGAGCTTGAAGGTTGGCATTTAGCAGTGACTTTTATGAGAAAACATAGTAATGTGCACAATGGTGCATTTTGATGCGTCTTAGTAAGGAAAATAAGCAGCATCATAAATTTTGTAAAAAATGCACTGCACCCCTTTATGTTTATGTGAGCGAGAGGCAAAAATAGAATTAATTTTACCAGTTTGGTACGGATTACAAGAACTACGCAGATACAGAAAAGAACATCATTTTTAGGAAACAACATTATTTTCTACCCCCAAGTAACTGTAAACCCAAAAAACTCTGTGAAGTGAATTTTGTGCTTTGTAATTGGTAAATTGCATGCAAAATGAATATTAGCATCAGTTTTGCAAAATTTTTTGCAAATTGAAACCTGCCTGTTTTGCTCATCACTCTGGATTCGCTTTTCTAGGTCCTCCCTGCGTGGAGTTTGCATGTTCTCCCCATGTCTGCGTTGATTTTCTCCGGGTACTCCGGTTTCCCCCCACAGTCCAAAGGCATGCAGGTTTAGGTGCTTTGGTGATTCTAAATTTTCCCTAGTGTGTGCTTGGTGTGTGTGTGTGTGTGTGTGTGCCCTGCGGTGGGCTAGCGCCCTGCCTGTTTTGTTTCCTGCCTTGCGCCCTGTGTTGGCTGGGATTGGCTCCAACAGATCCCCATGACCCTGTAGTTAGGATATAGCGGGTTGGATACGGGATGGATGGATAGTTGGTACTTTGGTGAATCAGGAGTATGAAAAAACATGCTGCTAGGGCACAAGCTCCACATATGGCAAGGCATGTCACATGATGGTGTCAGTCTTATTAAATGCCAAGGTCATATTATGGGACTTCTAGTTATTGGGTATGCCAGACTTGCCAAATGCAGTGGCTGATTTCATTATTTGACCATGTCAATTTCCAAAACCACTGGGCATTTCTAATTTAGCAACTGTATACTGACCGTCCAGCACAGTCTTGCTCACCCTTTTATCTGACTGCCAACAGTGTGATGCCTAATGGAGCTGGTGCTGTACAAAGGATTAACAGGCATGGTGAGTTCTGTCACAATCTCTGTACCCTCTTTTCTTCTAAATGTGAGACACCAGACAAACAAGCTTCTTTTCTGTTTGCGAGGGCCACAACCTCTGTGTTCCTTATTCGTCATCACTAAATTATATGCATTGTACTTCTGGGTGAACATTCATTGGTTGTTGACTTACATGCACACAGAGCTCACCTCAACGAATAAAGGTAAAATCAAACTGGTTCGATTTAACTGGAGTGAGTCCTTGGGTACATCAGACTGCGTGACTTGCCTTCAGGAGAGCATGTTGTGACTGATTCCAATTTGTTAAGATTATATAAATGAAGTCTAAGACTGAAAATCACTTGAAAAGTCACATAATGTAACATTGCCTTTAGTTTGAACCTCGTACAATTATGCAGCAAACCTTTGTTGAAAATTTTGATTATGAAACTGCAAGTTTGTTGTGAGCCATTATTTAGATACATATCTTTAGTCTGTACAGATTAAACTTTGTTTTCACTTGACTATTCTCTTAAATCTCTGTTACTTGATTCATTTCACTGTCTACTTAGATGTGTACTTTATGATGGTATAACACTCATAACATAAAATATCTTCCTGTGCATATGGCTCTTTGAATTTAGATTTCCAATAATAGATGTAAACTGTGTAATGGGAGTAGAAGGCATAATGAAAGGCTTAATCTTGAACTGCCTATAAGCCCAAGCTGTAGGACCTGATCTGAACGTGTTCATATATATTTGGATAAGGGTTGATCAGATTTAGGTTACCATACTGGGATACACTATGGTGATGAGGTTCAGGGAGCATGCACCTTCAAGATAACATCTTTCTCACATGACACCATGAAGAATTTAAACAATATACAGGTAGGTGTGCCTTTAGGTTAGTGACATAGGGGACAAAGCTTTAAAACACTTTGTTTTCCTTTTGAAAGTAAACCAAAAATATCATCTTTAAGATAAACATTCATATATTCAGTTTATAACAACACAGAGAGACACAACAATTAAGACAGGAACTTCACTTAAAAACTGCAACATCAGATAAAGAAACAATGGGTGAGAGGTCTCACACTCTGCACTAGGCTTGACTATTTCTTTTACATTAGATTCACAATGGCATTGTGTTGCCATTTTGGATGAGACCAGCAGTAAGCTGTATTACTGTGTAAGGTGGCTAAAGCTCTCAGGGCAGTCTGGCTATCCTAAGCTCCTGGACACCCTACTGTTGGGGAAATATAGTCCAAGTAAGGCTAACATCATACTACATGACTTTGAGTTGGAGAACCTATTAAATTTGACAAATTGCCATGAGGATGTCTGACACAAGTGAAACGTGCAGAGAATGGTGGATTACACAGCTCCCTCATGACTACTTAGCACAGTTTCAAACTTCCAAAGTATCACAAGGTCGCAGAAGTTTTATAGCCAATTAAAATGCTGTCTAACAGTGTACAGGTGTGTTCCAGGTAGGGCAACTTCAGCAGCAATCTTAGTCTTTCTTTTTCCTTTGTCCATTCAGTTGTAATACGATAAACATGACACATTTTACACATAATTCTATCTACTGTTTGCAGAGTCTAAAACACCCACTTTTCTTTTTTTCTTGCAGACACATTATGTGCAATGTGCTAACTGGATGTTTGCTCTCACACACATAAGTTAGCCCTATGATGTGGGATAAAATTAAACCTATTTGATTTTGTCATGGCTAGTTGCAGAGCATGACGACTGAGTCACTGCAGATGTCGCAATCCATGACACGTCTACAACTTGCTAAATTTAAATAAATTAAGTTCATGTCTGAAGCTAGCAAAGTTGTGTACTGTGAGGCTGGTTAACTGGAATGGGAAGAAATGAAAGCTCGCTTCAGGGAGAAAAAAGTGCTGGTGTGTGTGAAAGTATGAAAGGATTGAGATGTTGGGCCTCACAGGACAGCCTGACACCAGGGGCTGAATTTATTTATAGTTCTGTTTGGTTTGGAGTCTTCACCTTTTGTTTTGTATAGACAATGAAGGCCTCAACCTTTATCATTCCTGTTTGTGACTGGTCCTTGGAATCACAATAACTGGGTGCAACTCCAGAGCAAGCTGACCACCACACACCTCCTTCTTCTTCTCCTTCTTCTTCTTCTTCTTCTTGTGGCTGCTCCTATTAGGTGTTGCCACAGCGGATCATCTTGCTCTATATCTTCCTTTCCACTACATCTTGATCTGTCACACGCATCACCTGCATGTCTTCTCTCACCACATCCATAAACCTTCTCTTAGGCCTTACTCTTTTCCTCTTGCCTAGCAGCTTTATTCTTAGCATCCTTTGCCCAATATACCCAGCATCTCTCCTCTGCACATGTCAAACCAACACAATCTCGCCTCTCTGACTTTGTCTCCCAACCGTCCAACCTGAGCTGACCCTCTTATGTACTTGTTTCTAATCCTGTCCATCTTCATCAATCGCAATGCAAATGTTAGCATCTTTAACTCTGACACCTCCAGCCCTGCATCTCCCACCATTCCACTGACCTCCCTCTCATTCACACACATCTATTCTGTCTTGTTCCTACTGACCTTCATTCCTCTCCTCTCCTCTCTAGAGCATATCTCCACCTCTCCAGGGTCTCCTCAACCTGCTCCATACTCTCACTACCAATCACAATGTCATTAGCAAACATCATTAGCCACGGAGACTCCTGTCTAATCTCATCTGTCAACCTATATGATAATGTGCTATATAAATAAATGTTGTTGTTAATTCATATCAGGGTTAATAGTGGAACAAAGGCAGAAAGCAGATCTGTCCATCCCAGAGACATTTTCAATTGCCAATTCACCTAACTTACAGTTGTTTGGGGATATGACAGAAAAACCCAAAGACACATATAGAGAAGATGTAAACTCCCCACAAACAACAATGGACCAAGATATTTGCACCCAGGATGCTATATTCATGAGGAAGGAGCACTAGCCTCTACTTAACCATGTGAATCTTCAAGCTAATAATAACAAACAAATGAATTAATATATTGTAACATAAGGGCAGCACGGTGGTCCAGTGTTAGTGCTGCTGCCTTGCCGAAAGGAGACCAAGGTTCATGTTCCAGTCCTCCATGCAAGGAGTTTGCATGCTCTCCCTGTGTCTGTGTGGGTTTCCTCCCAGTGTCCAAAGAATTTGCATGTTGGGTGAATTGGCAATGCTAAATTGGCCCTGCTGTGTGTGTGTGTGTGTGTGTGTGTGTGTGTCATTACCCTGCTATGGACTGGCACCCTGTCTAGGGTTTCTTTCTTTCTGCCTTGCACCCTGTACTCCCGGGCATAAGCTCCAGCTCCCAAGCTGGAAAGAATGGTGCCAAAACATCCTTCGAGAGCAACTTCTCCCAACAATCCAAGTACAGTTTGTTGACGAAGCATGCCTTTTCCAGCACGATGCAGCACTGTGCCATAAGGCAAAAGTGATAAGTAAGTGGCTCGAGGAACAAAACATCAAAATTTTGGGTCCATGGCCAGGAAACTCCCCAGACCTTAATCCCATTGAGAACTTGTGGTCAATCCTCAAGGGGCAGGTGGACAAATAAAAATTCACAAATTCTGACAAACTCCAAGCATTGATTATGCATGAATGGACTGCCATCAGTCAGGATTTGGCCCAGAAGTTGACTAACAGCATGCCAGGGTGAATTGCAGAGGTCTTGAAAAAGAAGAGCCAACAATGCAAATATTGACTTTTTGCATAAACTTAAAGTAATTTTCAATAAAACCCTTCGAAACTTATGAAATGCTTATACTTATACTTCAGTATACCATATAAACATCTGACAAAAAGATCTAAAAACACTGAAGCAGAAACCTGTGTGTAAATTAATATTTGTGTCATTCTCAAAACGTTTGACTACGGCTGTACAAACTTCCAAGGGGGTGAATACCTTTAATATTAGGTTAGGAAGACTTTTATTATCCCAGTGAGAAATTTGTTTGCACCAGGATAATACAATAACATAAAATATTGTTGCACAGATACAAAAAAATAAGTCAAGACACAACAGTGGACAACCATTGTTGTAAGTACACATACTTTTGCATAAAGAAGAATAATTAACTTTAAAAGTACACAAAATAATAATTCAGAATTTAGCATTCAACAGCATCCCTACAAGTAACAGAATTCAAAATGCTTATAGCCTCCGGGAATAAAAAAGTTTTTAAATCTGTTGCTCTTTACCTTCAGAAGCCAAATCTGCAGCCTGATGGCAACTGCTGATATTTAGAGAAATGAGGATGTCTGCTTTTTACTTTTTATAGACACTGTAAAATAAACACAGGTATACTTTGTAACCTGAGTAAAAAATAAATCATTGTTGACAAGTGCAACTTCTAAATGAAGAGACAGTGCTCTCTCAGAAGGTCTATGAATGCTCAGTTGATGAGCTGTCCTATCCCAGACACAACGTGTAATAAAACACAGAGGATGGCAAATATTAGACACAAGGAGGGGTTAGAACTGATTCAGTTAATTCACCAAGTCTGAGTGATAATCAGAGAGAAGCCCATCCTGCATTCTCTTTCTAACAGATCTCAAAATAGTTGTATTTATTTTCCTTCCGCCCTTAACTAGAGCACCTATGGATAAAACATCCTACCCATAATCCCCCTTCATCTCTTTATGAATAGTTATACTCTATATATTTTCATAATCTGAGCTGTGAGCTGGCTGCGGATGTCACTAGCATTATAATAATTTGTAGTATGAAAGCCAAACAGGGCTTTAAAGATTTAATAATGCTCATGGAGTCCCACCGCCAGGCCAGAGGTGACTAATCTGATTCCCTTAGCTAACAACCAATTGCCAAGTTTAGATACCATATAAGGTGTGAACTTGTCACACTCTACAGGCTGAAGGGAATGGACAAGGCGGACTGACTCCTGAAGTTGGTGCCTTGCCAAGACAAGAAAGGTTGCCCCCACATGCCTAAGCCTGTGCTCTTTTCTTACAAACACTCATTACATCAAACTGCCAGGGGTTACTGTATCCTGGCATTCTCTCCATATCATTACGCAAAGCACGACTTCTACTCCTGTCTTAGATAGGAGTGTGTTATACTGAAGTAACGCCAATGGTGCATGACACCCTGCCTATCCCACAGGTTCTATAAGCATAAGTAGACTCATATGGATTTTGGGTCCACTACAACCCTCAAGCTGTGTCTGATGTGTGGGACAGTTGTGGAACATCTTTCTGATATGGCTGCCTGAACTGACAAATGGGAAAGACATAAAAGCACCATGTGTAAAACAGTAAATTCTGAAATCTGCTGTAGGACACTTGCATTGAAAGGCAGAATGCAAGTCAGCAGGGTTTATCAGTAGATGTAGAGCTGGAAAGGTGGGCATGTTCGGAGCACAAGACATGTGAAAAAGGATGCAGACATAAGAGTTAGAGACAGACAAGTGTAGAGTATAACTGTTCTTGCAAAATGAAGCACAGAAACAGGTGAGGCACTCAAGTAAAATTTAGTGCAGTGCTGGTAAAATGTCACTGTTATTCATTCCCACATAATGGTTGCATGCAGAGCTGCAAAGTGTGCCTCTCTTATTAATTTCAGCATAAAAAACTGCATAAGCGGTCCAGGCAAAAGTAGTTCAGCTTTTGAGTGGGCAGCAGAGAAGAGAATAATGAGAACATGTTGTGATTTGCAGGTCTTTATGTGAACAGCCAGAGCTCGGCTACAGCTCACGTGGGATATACAGGTAGATCTGCACTTAAATCCTAGGGAAGTGGCACAGAAACAGGAAGCTTTCTCTTTTCCTGACACAGCAGAGGAGCCTTGCCTCCAGCTGATGAGTCCACATTTGATTAAACTTGGCACATATGTAAGGAGAGAAAGCTGGGGATCCATTTAGCTGGCATAACGTAAGCCTTTTATTCCATTTTAATGATCATTTCTTTGGAATTCTCATTATGCTCTTACTGCTTTTTATTGGAAGGCAAGAGCCTTACATAATTGTCCTCAGTGGAAATGTTCTTTAGCTTCAGACAAATCTGTCTAATGGAGGCACAAAGCTGCTTTAACGCACACTCCCCCACGCACATAATTCCTCACAGCCAGAGCTGACACCTTTTTTTGAAGAGTTATCGCAGAAATCTTGCAAGACGTTGCCATCATTTTCCACGGCTTTTCATTAAACATTCTGTGTGATCTTGCAAGGCTGACATTTGCATTTATTTTCTAAAATCTTGCAGCACTGGTGCTGCTGCTCAAGTGTTTTCAGTACAGCTATTATGGTAGATGGTGATCATTTCACAGAATGCACTTCTAAGGAGGAAAAGTCCAGATTAATTTGTAGATAAATCTTAACACAAAGAGTTCCATCTGATGACAGCGGAGGAGGACAAAGCTGCAGGCAGGTCAGTTGAGAGGTGGAAAATAAAGAGGAAAGCCAGATGGAATTCTCTGTAGCTATGCATGTGACAGTACTGGATTAAGCAGGGTGTCATGCATGTGCGCCAGGGGATCACCTTCCTGGCTCTGTAGAAATAAGTGGTACCGCCCCAGAGTGAGAGGAGTGCTGTCTCTAACACTGCCTTCCTTTTTCACCTCCTTCCCCAAGGGAGATGCCTAGAGACTGTCTTCGGCACTGAGCAGGGTCCGCTCTTTCTGGTCAGGAAACAATAAAAATGGGCAGTCCGCAGGAGACAGCAACTGATTTTGGAAGCAACTGGCAACAGAGATGAAGTTCTTGCTGATGGAACCTTTCTTTGTTTTGTTGTACCTAACCGCCTTAACTGCCAGCTTTACTCATGATCTGTCCTCAGGATAGAGGGACTTTCTTTTTATTTGTTTCTTGGGCAAAACACCTACAATTAAATGGGGTAGCTCAGCTGGTGCCCCAACTATTTGCTGGTTCCTTCTCAAGCCTCTACCCCAGTCACAAGGGTTATGAAAATGGAAGATAGGGATGTCTGCAGGGGTGGGAACAATGTTTTAAAATCTGCATGATCAGTTATATAAGGCCATAGGTTCAGTTTTCATTTCTGAAATACAGTTTACCTTTGGGCAACTCACTTAATCTGTGTTCTTGATCTAATTCTACCAACAGATTTTAATAAGTCTAATGAGTCTGTGATACTTCAGATGGTTCTATGTAAGTCCATCCATCCATTCTTTCAACCTACTAATGCGTTTACAAAACCAGATGAAGGCAGGTTGCCAATCAATTGCAAGGTAGGCACACATTTACTTATTCACACCAGGCCAATTTAGAGCAGCCAGCTTACATAACATGAACTGATTTGGTATTTGAAAGGACACTGGACTACCTTATAGAAACCTCTGAAGTTTACTTTAAAACCAGAAAAGTTTGGGCTGCTCCTCATCTGCTGATTTTGCTCATAGTAATATTCTTCTTTACTAATAGTTTCCTGTCTATATATTTGTCTACCTGCCTGTTCTTTCTTTTCCGAAGAGCCTTGCAGTATTGAACTGGATGGTAAAGAACAAAGATGCAGATTTACTTCTTGAATAACATCATTCAGTTAGAATTGATTTAAGAATTACTGTTCATCAATCCATCGGTTCTCCAACCCTCTCTACTCAATTCAGGCTTCTGTAGGCTGACAGCATAAGGCAGACACCAGCCTTGAACAGGACAGTAGCCCATTGCAGAGCACACTCTGTACACATACCCACCATCACATACAGGGTGTGTGCTAGTTAGCCTAAAATAAACACCAGTTCATGTTCCTTAGTGTCCCAATAGCACTCAGAGAATGCACTACCCTGTTCTGCATAGTTTGATGGGTGGAGGGTGGAGACTGCTTGTAATACCTGTCCTCCTGTGGTACAAAGGAAGAACAACAAGACAGACCAGTCAAGAGGGAAACCCTACCATGTAAGAGATCTGTATCACACTTGGTTGAAGCCCTGGTTTACACCAAAGCTCTACTACCCATGCAGTGGTTACTAGGATATACAGTACAGTGGGACATTCAAGTTCAGTGAGTCAAGGTGATGGTAACTTTCCCCACCAGGATTTATTTTAACCTGCTCTGCTTTTTCACTTATTGTTTAGGGGCATTGTAGAAATAGTAATATAATTACAGTGGAACAACAACTAGATAACACAGAAGCACATCACCAATGTGATGATACATTTGTCCCTTTTGTTTTAGTCATTATTAATGGCACTTAAAAAGAGAAATAATGCCCCACAGGACTATGCTCTGCTGTACAGTAAAAATAATCCAGTGTTTCATTCCTTGTCGAGTGATAGAGTGCTTTGTAAAACACCCTGTGATAGTGAGCAATGTGAAATGTGCTGTACAAAATTGAGATGGATGGCCATATCACACCTCTTTGACAATCAAGGATAACTTATCAAGGGTCTCAGAGAAATTCCCCACTAAGATGCTAGAAATGAGAAGGTATAAATCTGCCGCTCATTCATCTTGATCAGCTGTTAAAGGGCAATTTATACTCAAATGCTTATCAACTGAATGTTTACGTCAATCAGTAAGTCTAACACTCTGTTTTAGTCGGCACTTTCAACAAGATGAAAACAAAACCAGTGCAATGATCTACAGTGCAAAACAGCAAGATAATATATGTATGTGAACTAGCTGAACCCAGAAAAGTGTCTAACGGTATGAATGACCACTAGCCTGTGATACTAATGATGCACCATGCTAGCCTATCCTCCTTCAGTTTACAGCATGAACATCAAGACACTAAATGCTGGAGTCCAGCTGATCATCTGGTCGAGTGCTAGGTACTAGGTTGTTTTGTCGCAGAATGTGTGGGATGTCCATCCCACAAAATCATAATCCCCTATCTGTGCAGCGAGGTTCTTTTCAAGGATACCCCACCTCATGCCACTTACCAGCTACTATACACTAACTTTGCTCAGCCCTTATCCCCTGGAATACAGTCTGAAGTGTCAACTCGCACCTGCTAGCGTGCCTTCCAGGTCTGATGGTTTGATATCAGTCGGTCGTAAGGCTGCTACTGTGATCCAGTTCTTTCTGCTACTGGATTCATTCTCTGTGGCAGGGTATCACTTGACCCCGTAGCAGAAGTACACCCTACGTCTGGGACTACAAGCTTGCACCAATTAACTGGGATCAAGTGATTCTACACCTCACAGGAGATGCCTCACCACAAAACCTTCTTACCTGATAGCTAGAGCAATAAGCAAGACAGCAGTGCAGGTGTCCTCACTTTATATATCCATTAATACTGTATATATTATATACTTTGCCAAAGCTGAAGCAAGTAATTGTGACAAATTACATTATACAACGTGAATACCACTCACACTTAAATGTTAGCAGCATCAGTCCATCATAACAGGTGATTTCAGTAACTCCTCTCTCTTCTTAGGTGGCCAGCCATTGCCTGTGAAGCAATTTCATCTTGCTTGCACCTGTCTGTCTCTCACACTCTCCGTGGTCTGTATTACACCCATCTGCTGACCCTCTGCAGCTGTCTCCATCTCTCTCCTCTGCCTTTGGTTTTGCCAGTGTCCATTAAGTCAGCCTCAGCTTGCTTGCGTTTTGTTAAGACTATTTGAAAGGCAAGGGCCCTAGCTTCTGACCTTTATGAGACGAGCTTGCGTCTGAGATTCCAGGCAGCTGCTCATGAGTCCAGCCTGGGGCCAATTCACAACCTTTGTGTAACCTGACCTAAAAATGTCTTATCTTTGATACCTGTTTGATATAATTAAGCATATTACAACACTTAGCAATACTAGCAAGAAAATGCATCACTAGCCTAACAGAAATATATATCATCATCACCACCACACTGGTCCCTTAATTGCAGACCTGCTGTTTCACAAGGTGGACCGGAGGGTTGAAAGGGTACCTAAGAGCATAAGAAATCTGACAAACGAGAGAAAACCATGCAGTCCATTATGCTTGTCTGCTTAGCTAATAACTAAGCTTAAGGGTTGTCAAGGATTCTGTTTCAACTGAATGACTTGGTAGTTTGTTTCAGATTCCCACAATACTTTGTATAAAGAAGTGCGTTATGGTTTCAGTCCAAACTGCCTTTTCCTTTTCCAGTGTTAAAGCTGAAGTAATTCTGATGGATCTACTTTGTCAGTGCCTTTGAGAATCTTGGAAAAAATCTTGTCGCACACATTCTTCTCTGCTCAAAACTAAATATGTTTAATTCTCTTATTATGTCAGAGTAGGACATATCCGTAAATCCTGGGATGCACCTTTCTGCACTACTCTGCACGGTTTCAAGTGCTGCTATGTCTTTCTTGTAGTTTGGTGACCAGAACTGCATACAATACTCCAGATGTGGTATCATGACTGCATTACTGTATATAGTCTGAGCATAGCATCCCCTGGTTTATTTTAAATAGTTTAATACACATGGAAGCATATCTTAATAATCCTTGACTCAAATGGGAATGTACCAAAGATTAAAGGCAGAGGCAATACCAATGCAATGAAGAGAAGTGATATACAGTAGACATAGGTGTAAGAACACAACAGTTCTTATCCTCATACCTGACATTGTCAGAACCATTCACTGAAACCAGAGTCCTGTGTCAGGTCAGTTAGCCACAGTTTACTCAGGGATACATGCAAGTATCAGGTCATTTTAGGACATGCTATCTTTTGTGGGTTCGCATGTGGTGCAAAACTTTGAAAATATAGACTGGGACCAGGTAAAAAAACTATTAAATAACAATGTATAAGTGTTTTCTGTAACAAGTTGTTTGTCTCCTTTGTTTCTGACAGTACAGCCGACAAGTTTACTTAATTCTGTGAGGAGCCATTTGCAGCTTCTATGCCTACTGGGTAGATAGGGAAAGAAATGCCCTTCATCCTATTTCCAGTAGAAAATCCCATAACCTACTTCTAGCACTTGGCTGTGTTGAAAACAAAATGGCCAATAACATTAATGCATAAATCGGCACAAGAGAATATTAAATTAATAACAATTATTCTTGCATTATGTCCAAAATTAGCAGACACTTTTGCATCATTGATAGAAAAAAGCAAAATTATAAAAGGATTTACTTCTTTCAAAAATGCTGAAGGGTACTAGTTTATGACATACAGTAGATAAGTTGTCAATGAAAAAACATTGATTGCAACGGGCTACTGTTCAAACTAACACATTGACCATGAAACATTTTCCTAAATTAATCGAGAAACTTAAAATGACAAAAAAGAAGATGAGGACTCACTCACACTTACAATCACACTCATACTGGGATCAATTTATAGGTTTATAAAGTCCTTATTGTGACACAGATTACAGTAAAATTCTTACTTGCCTGTGCTAATCACCTTTGCAATACATCACCACTCACCTGCACCATGAATAGTGGGTACATTTAGAATTGGTAATCAACCTAACTTGCACATCCACGCAGATATCATAGTTGAAACATGGAGTAACCACACAGACACAGAAAAATGGTGCAAACTCCACACAAACCAAACCAGGAATCATTTGAACCCAGTTCACAGGATCCATGAGGCAGGAGCAGTAACCATTGTGCTATTGTAGTGACATAAAGCAGATTTAAACAATAGTTTCAGCAGTAACAAATCCAATGAACCCAGTGACCCATCAGTACCACTAAAATGCAGACCTTTCACATTTTTACTACTACTGAGCAGGCTAGTAGAATTACTAGTAGTAGAAGTAGAAGTAGTAGAATTCACTGCACCCACTGAACAGTGTCATCTCCAGACAGAAGAGCAGCTTCAGCGACAGACTGCTTTCACTGTCCTCCTCCAGTGACAGATTGAGGAGATCGTTCCTCCCCCACACTATGCGACTCTTTAATTGCACCCGGGGGGGTAAACGTTAACATTATTCAAAGTTATTGTCTGTTTTTACCTGCATTTCTATTACTCTTTAATATTGTTTTCTGTATCAGTATACTGCTGCTGGGAACATTATCTGATCATAATGAGTACTGCCAACAGTATATAACACTGATCCCTATGCATTGGCAATGCAGCACCACATTAATAATTTGCACACATAATTAGCCATGTGCTGCACTACAATCTCAAAAGAAACCATAAATGAGTCATCCCCTCCTCAGAAAACAGAGGAGACCCTATGAAATAATATCATCAAAAGATTTTTATTACTATTTACTATTGAATGACTCAGGTGCCGACGCGAGTGGCACCCTTTCCAGCAGCTCTGTGTATGACTTTATCTTTAAAGTCTTTATCTTTATCTTTCTACCTTTTTCTCTATTTTTCTTTATTTCACTGTTAACTCCTACCACTTTCTTTTATGTGGACTCATTCCCTGGACACTTTTTACTATTTAGAGATGGATTTTTACACAACGAGACTCATCTATTCAAGTAGTCAACTTCAAGCGCTGAGAACAAATGCCCGTGCTGGTGTGGTTCCCTATTTACCTGACGAGGTAAGAAGGCGATATCGGGGTAGCAGAGCTGGTGCTAAGATAAAAGCCAAGCGTCTAGCAAGAAAGTGGCGCTAAAAACCTTCAGTGCCTTCTGTGATCCTGGGAAATGTGAACTCACTACCAAATAAGATCAACGAACTGGCTGCACTGGTGAAAAATGTCAGGATCTACAGAGAATGCAGTTTGCTGTGTTTAGTGACACTTGGCTATCAACTAACATCCCAAATGCTAACGTGGATTGCACAGTTAGAGTGGACAGAGACGCAAGTACCTGCGGGAAGCAGGTCAATACAAGATGGTGCAACTCTGGACATGTAAACGTTAAAATCTCCACTTGCTGCAGGGACATTGAACTGTTGGCCATAAGTTTGCGTCCCTATTACTTGCCCAGAGAGTTTGGACACACGATTGTTGTTATTGTTTACATCCCCCCTCGAGCGAACGCGGAGATAGCAAGTGATGTCATCCATTCTGTGGTTGCTAAGTTACAAACACAGCACCCTGAGGTGCTTGTGCTAATCGCTGGAGACTTTAACCATGTAACGCTGGACAAAACATTACCTGCCTTCTCCCAGTATGTGGATTGTAACACCAGGGGAATTAGGACTATCGACCTACTGTATCCAAACGTTAAAGACGCATACAGCTACACCCCGCTGCCTGCGCTTGGGAAAGCAGATCATAACCTGGTTCTGCTTCAGCCTCCCTACAAACCAAGAGTGATGGAGCTACCTACTACCAAACGCTCATTCAGGAAGTGGTTCCCTGAGGCAGAGCAGGCTCTGAGAGACTGCTTTGGAACTACGGACTGGGATATCCTGCAAGGATCACATAGTGAGAACATTGAGGAGGTTGTTGTACTACTGATTACATCAACTTCTGTATGGACATTGTAGTTCCAGTAAGAACAGTATGCTGCTATGCTAACAACAAGACATGGATTACAAGTGACATCAAGGGCCTTTTGAAACAGAAGAAAAGGGCTTTTAAAGGCGGTGATCAGCATGAGCTCAAGTGTGTGCAGAAGGAACTCCAAGTCCAGCTCAGGGCAGCGAAAGAGCAGTACAGGAGAAAGCTGGAGCAGAAGTTGCAGAATAACAGCATGAAGGAAGTGTGGGATGGGATGAAGATCATCACTGGCTGCAACTCGAAGCGGGGTGCCACCATCGAGAGAGATGTGAAGAGAGCAAACCAAATGAACAACTTCTTTAACAGGTTTGACCACCCTAACCCACTCTCACCTCGGAGTAATGCATCCTCCAACCATCCTTATGTTGATACCAGCATAGGAGAGACATCCCTACCCACAATTACAGCAGTGCAGGTTAGCAGAGAGCTGAGGAGACTTTGTACCAGCAAAGCAATGGGCCACGATTGCTGAAGACCTGTGCACTGGAACTGGGGAGTCCTCTACAGCGCATCTTCAACCTGAGCCTGGAATAGGGGAGAGTCCAGAGGCTTTGGAAAACATCTTGCAGCACCCCAGTCCCAAAGGTATCACGTCCTAGTGAGCTGAATGACTTCCGGCCTGTTGCTCTGACGTCACATGTGATGAAGTCCATGGAGTGGCTGCTGCTTCACCACCTGAGGCCACAGGTCCGCCGCACCCTCGACCCTCTGCAGTTCGCATACCAGGAGAAAGTGGGGGTAGAGGATGCCATCATCTATATGCTACATCGATCCCTCTCCCACTTGGACAGAGGCAGTCGTGCTGTAAGAATTATGTTTCTGGACTTCTCTAGCACCTTCAACACTATCCAACTTCTGCTCCTTGGGGACAAGCTGCCAGAGATGGGAGTAGATTCACACCTGGTGGCATGGATCGTTGACTATCTTACAGAAAGACCTCAGTATGTGCGTCTCGGGAACTGCAGGTCTGACATTGTGGTCAGCAACAAAGGAGCACCGCAGGGGACTGTACTTTCTCCAGTCCTGTTCAGCCAATATACATCAGACTTCCAATACAACTCGGAATCCTGCCACGTACAAAAGTTCGCTGACGACACTGCTATTGTGGGCTGCATCAAGAGTGGGCAGAAGGAGGAGTATAGGAAGCTAATAAAGGACTTTGTTAAATGTTGCAACTCAAACCACTTACACCTGAACACCAGCAAGACCAAGGAACTGGTGGTGAATTTTAGGAGGCCCAGGCCCCTCATGGACTCTGTGATCATCAGAGGAGACTGTGTGCAGAGGGTACAGACCTATAAATACCTGGGAATGCTGGATGATAGCTGGATGATAAATTGGACTGGACTGCCAATACTGATGCTTTGTGTAAGAAAGGTCAGAGCCAACTATATTTCCTTAGAAGGTTGGCGTCCTTCAACATCTGCAATACGATGCTGCAGATGTTCTACCAGATGGTTGTGGTGAGTGCCCTCTTCTACACGGTGGTGTGCTGGGGAGGCAGCATAAAGAAGAAGCCTGGACAAACTGGTAAGGAAGGCAGGCTCTATTGTAAGCACGGAGCTGGACAGTTTGACATCTGTGGTAGAGTGATGGACACTGAGCAGGCTCCTGTCAATCATGGAGAATTCACTGCATCCACTGAACAGTGTCATCTCCAGACAGAAGAGCAGCTTCAGCGACAGACTGCTTTCACTGTCCTCCTCCAGTGACAGACTGAGGAGATCGTTCCTCCCCCACACTATGCGACTCTTTAATTGCACCCGGCGGGGTAAACGTTAACATTATTCAAAGTTATTGTCTGTTTTTACCTGCATTTCTATTACTCTTTAATATTGTTTTCTGTATCAGTATGCTGCTGCTGGATTATGTGAATTTCCCGTTGGGATTAATAAAGTATCTATCTATCTATCTATCTATTTACTTGGCGTTTCTTTCTTCTTAATGGAAGAAAAAAGTGTGAAGCATCTGCACAGATTAATGTGAACCTCTTCAAATAAAACCTCTTCAGGTTTTATTTTTTATTTGAAAGAAACTATTATGAAAGAAGACAAAAGCAGATTCTTAATGGTGTTATGGTTTGTAGGGCTCACATGAAGTTAAAAAAAGAACTACCTTAAAGCTCGTCCTCAAAACTCTAGTGAGGCCTAGAAATATATATTATGCCTGGCTCTGAGAACATGCTTAAGTCTTTCACACATTAAATAAGCACTAAGTTTTTACAAAATCAAAAAGGAAAAGGGGATCCATGAAATTCAGTTTCTTATTCTATATATATATAAAAGCCAAATACCACTGACTCAATCATCACAAAATCTCCTGAACCATGAGGACTTGGGACTTGAAATTTGGAATGTAGTTTATCCTTGGCCCATAGGTGCTCTCTAAGAATTAAAAATTTTGTAGTCCAAGCACATTCTGTCTGTATGTCTGTCCGCTTTTCATGAGATAATTACTTAACAGATTTAGATCTGGTTGTTTTCTATAATTTGATTGAACTTTCCAGTTGATTTTGCAACATCTTTCATTGCGCTAAGTACCAAATCCAACAGAGTGGCTGTGGGCTGAAAGCATGGGGGCGGGGCCTTATTCATTCACTTGCCAACCTCTGTTCTAATTAGTCTACGTCTTGCTATGTGTTGGAGCGCACCTTGCCTCTGCTTAGCTAATGATATCTGTTTGTTCAACAGACATTATCATCTACAGATTGTTAAGCAGTAACGTTTGACGTTTTTGTGAGAGAGATCAGAGCTCCATGTGTTTTAAAGGGTAGCTGCTGATTGTCAGAGATATCACAGCCATGTGCTTTTCTCCCCATCTGGGGAACGCTTTCCCATCAGAGCTGAACACGATCAGATACAGTGCCAATCTCTATTGATTTTTAAAGTTTGTCCTGTTATATTACTATGTGAGTGAAGCCATGGGGTACAGCTAGTATAAAAATATTTTTTTGAAATAGAAGGTAAATGAAAACAATTTCCAAAATTTTTGGAAATATACAAAATGAAACTACAATGAGGCAACACAAAAACTAGGTCCAAAGTACAAAAAATCAAAACCAAAGATAGGAGCACAAGTTCCAAAAAACAAAGAATCAAAAATAAAACTGTTTAATATCCATAATAAATTAAATTTAATTTGGAAGTACTAAATTCCTTTAACCAAGAAAGCAAGAGCACACAAATAACAAAGTAAAGAAGGCCAAATAAGTTATTTGAGTGTTAACATTGTCCTGATCCAAGGATTGCATTCAGCCTTTTCATGAAGGTCACCAAGAAAAGTAGTGTAAGATAAGAATGATAACATCAGAAATGCAGTTTCTTATGAGATCAGAAACAAAAAAATATTGTTGTGAATCTTCTTATCAGATCATCATTATTGAATGTTTAGAAATATCTTAAAAGTACGGGTAGCTGGACTTCTTTGACATCCTTAGCCTTATTAATTATCTATTGACATGGAAGCATTTTACAGACCAAAGATGAGAGATTTGCAAATCTTTCTGAAAACATGTATTTATGGGTTATTGACTGTAGATTGATAGGCAAAAATAGCAAATTTGTTCATGTAAAATTAAATCAACAACATAATAAAGTACATAGAATGTGTGTGGGGGTGTCTGAATAATTTTTGAATACTTTTTTTATAAAGCTCTTGTAAAAACTTCAGAGGTGGAAGTTCAAGACTGAATATTCAAAAAAGGGACTGGTCAATAAGTAACCAATGCAGCCATCTGTAAATGGTTAAAATGCTGGACACCCACACTTTATAGATAATCTATGAAATCTCTCATATGTCCGAGATTTTCCTTCCTGTTGTGCCTAGAAATAGTTTAATCTCTCACCAAGCAAATTGTTTCTCTTTATTCTCACCACTGCACATATACATTAATGGTAATTTAGAGGAACCTGTGTTGAGAGGGACCTAATATCCTTAAGGATTAATTTATTTCATGTTAATTTCATACAGTCTCTGAATTGTGGTTTGACTTCCAGAACTTATGAAATACAGACTTGTGTGAGCACAGCATATAAAGCAGGCTCATAGGAGTACAAAACCAGATGTTGAAGCCTCTGGATTATTATCAAATGAAACTCAAATGTTCGGACCAAACAGCTTCAGAAGAATGCTGCCTCAGGAGCTGCCTATTCCATGAAATTCACATTTTTACTAGTGCATACTTTAAATAAAAGTCTTCACTACAAAGTATTGTCTTTGGGGGATGAATTCTTTCCTTGAAATGGTTTTTCATAATACGCTTTTACTGTTTTTTTAGGTTAATGTTATATCGTGTTTAAGACCACCAGCTTTCACAAGTCTGAACATTATATGATCCAGTTTTTATGTACTATATGTATTGGCATTTCTGTAGTAATTTCCAAATGTACTGCTTCTGAGAAAGAACAGACACATGAACAATGAGTTTGAAATGAAATATAATTAATGAATCCATGGGTAATTTATGCACTTAAAGTACAAATAAAGTAGACACAATAAACAAAGGTAAGAGAAGCATTCTGGCTTGACATAAGCAACGTGAAAACAATGCTGACTTCATTAAAATTCTAAGAATACTTCAAACTAGTGTCAGAGTATAGAATGAACAGCCGCACCTACGACTATAAGAAAAGCCGCATTACACGCCATATTTAAATAAAAAACAAAGACCTCTTATTTTGACTCAGCAGACTTTGTCAGAGTGGCTACTGGGATTGTTTCAGATTGATCTCTTAAATTGCTTTTATGAATTGCCATTGCTAAGTTGATGTTTATTCTCTTCACTATGTTCACTGCTGCACTTGGTATACCTTTCAGGAAGAGATGTTGTTGTTTTCTAAACGCATAAAACTTTTAGCAGTTGTCTATGAAATTGGCATTTTTAAGAACATGACTGACCTATATGGACTTATAAAAATAAAAAGTGCACTGCAGTGGAGGAGGAGAGAACCAGCAAGACAGTAACCATGAAACAGCAAGAAACCTGGATGAAGAGTCACCTGGAAGGACATCTGGCAATGAAGCCCTCAAAGAATCAGCCTCCTAATACAAGGAGTCTATGATGACTTACCAATTCAAGTAAAACTTGTTCACGTAGGGTTTGGCTGAAACATCCATGTGCCTCTAGTGTCCAACGACAGGGACCTTGAAGCACATATTGAGCAGTTGATCTAAAGCAGCACTTCCCGATTCATTTTACCCTTGCACTCCCTGTGACGGACGAGGCCGATTTCGCACCCCCTTGGTTTGAGAAGAAGTATGACAAAATATGAGTTAATATGATAGTTCATAATACCCATGCAGCGAAGTATGAAAAAATATGAGTTAATATAATAGTTCATAATACCCACGCAGCACTAAGTGCATGTAAGATTAGGAGTCATCCGTTTTAACAAGCAGCGTATTGCACTGATACGAAATAGCCTGCCCATTTAATTATTTAGGAATGGACAGATAAATTAAGATTTTGTACAAATAATGTTTTTCATTTTTCTTCCTCGATGGATTCTGGCACCCCCAGCAACAGTTGCTCGAGCACCCCCAATCGGGAAGTGCTGCTCTAAAGCATTGGGGGAAGGGAGTTACTATTGGTGCCATGACCAAGTCCTCAAATCCATTATTGAAGCTATCAGCATGGGGCTCCGGAACAGTAGACAGAGCCATCCTTAAACAAAGAAGAAGCTTTTGTTAAGAAGGGACAGACGCTTAAACAGAAAAAACAGGCATTGTCCGCCTGGCCTTCTTTCGTCACAATGGACTAGGTAAGATCAGCTGACCTGGGAAGGTATCTTAAAATCCCATAGCACATCATCCAGATGTCTCTGAGGCTGGACATCCTGATATAAGAAACTCTGAGACAGCTCATCATATGCTCTTTTTTTAAGGAATTATTCATTAAGATCTACAGAATGTTGCAATGGTAATGAAAATTAACATTATGTTAAAATCATTGAGCCCCAAAAAATCTTTAAATACATTAATGACCAATGACTATTAAAGGGAATGATTGAGTTTGACGGCTTTTAGGTGTTCAAACCCAATATCTGGCTTCTATGGCAATAAAAGACAGCCTGGCTGGAATAGAGTCATCAGGTCTAACACATAGGCATCAGAAAACTCCTTGAGGTGCCTCTGGCTGAAAAATGTTATGAAAGGTTTTCCACTTGGACACGGGCCAAGGTTTGATCAGCCTTGGTTGGGTCACCTGGAAGAGGGTGTATGATGTTTGAAAGATCCAAAACACACAATGACTCCAGGCAACATCACTGATGATGTATCTAAGTTTGTGCATCCTAGGATGTATTCACATACAGTTGCATGAGTGTTCCACCATGTTTACAGCATCACATCCTGTGATGATGTGATTGCAACAATTGTGGCCAAGTGATCAATACTGATGACACTGCATAAACAGAGAATCTCTAAATAAACAAAAAGTGTAATATACCAAAACCCAAAATAACACAAAAATAATATAGAATGATGAAAGTACTATTGGCACTTGACATACAAACTACATAAAGAAAGTCATTTCCTTTGTATGCAAAGTATACAACAGGGTGTTTATAGTAGTGTAATACTTATTTTAAAATGAACTGCTCATATTCTGCTTCAATTTGTTTTTTATTAAGATTGTATATATTTTGAAAAAGTTACCAGTTATGTAATTGTTATATTACAACTAGGGTTTATTCCCTGGTTTGTATTTACTTTCTGTTTATCTATCCATCCATTATCCAACCCGCTGAATCCGAACACAGGGTCACGGGGGTCTGCTGGAGCCAATCCCAGCCAACACAGGGCACAAGGCAGGAACTAATCCTGGGCAGGGTGCCAACCCACCGCAGGACACACACAAACACACCCACACACCAAGGCCAATTTAGAGTCACCAATCCACCTAACCTGCATGTCTTTGGACTGTGGGAGGAAACCGGAGTACCCGGAGGAAACCCACGCAGACACGGGGAGAACATGCAAACTCCACGCAGGGAGGACCCGGGAAGCGAACCCAGGTCTCCTAACTGCGAGGCAGCAGCACTACCACTGCACCACCGTGCTGCCCTCTTTCTGTTTATATTAACTATAAATAATTTTTTTTAGATATTTTTCTGTATTATCTCCTTTATAGTTTTTTTTGTTTTTTATTATGTGCTGTCCCTTTAAAATGAATTATTATTTAAATGAATGTGCCAAACAAAACTGATATTTTTTATATGCTACTTACCCCATGTAGTTTGTAGTGGTGGCCAAGAAAAGTATCTCATCTCATGTTTTAGTGGAGAAAAGACAGAAGAATCAACTGAAACTTGACCACGCAGTGACCAATTCTGGACAACGGCAAACAATGTAAAAAACGTCCATGGAAAAAAGAAAAAAATTCTGATGTAACTCATGTTGCATAATCTGAATGAGTATCATGTCCATTTTCCATTCACATGGTTAAAACTTGCAAAATGTGTTTTAATTTTTGCTAAAATATTATTAACAGTTACTTCAGGAAAATTCATTGTTGAAGATCAACAGGAAGGACATCTTTGCCACAATACTGTATGTTTGAATTGAAACAGGATTCCTGACAAAATGAATGAGGAGGAGAGGCAGGTCATCAATTACAACACACACAAGCACAATAATTTCTTCATCTGAGCTTACTCACCTCTGACCTTAAATAGCCAGAGTGAGGGCTTGAAAAAGTGATGTCAGGGTGGTCCTGCTCATGGGGTTTCACCAACAAAACACACGAAATAGAAGTGCAGTTAAAGGGTCAATGCATAATTACAAATATAATAAAATACATAAAATATGAAAAATAATAATTAAAAAATGACAACAAATCATAAGATACATAATTGCATAACAGTTACCAAATAATTTACTAGTAATATGAACTTTTCTGGGTTTATACTTTATGGTTGATTGTTAAGTGCACAGGATGCTGCACAATATAATAACTTGCAACAATTTTGCCAATGTGCCATGCTATACATTAGGATATTTTAAAGAGGCTAGAATTCCATTTCCCAGCATACAGGTACATGCTGTCAGAAAGTAAAGAATAAAACTGAACATTTGGCCACAGTATTTATCCACTAGTGAGAGTTTCTGTGAATAAAATGCTTTGATTAGTAAAAAGAGTACCATAATAGACATCAACAAATTTAAACTCCTTCTTTGAGCAAAGCAGATATTTCACAGCAATCAATGAATTGTAAAGTGATTCTATGGTATAAATTTCAACATTTAGTGCCAGAGTAGGCATCAAAGTAGCACACAAGCCTACAAACACTCTGTGCACAGTCCTTTATAATGCTAAAAGCAAGAAATTGACAGCAGAGACACAGAACGTGATTTACAGCATACCATGTGAATCATGCCTAGCAGTATACGTGGGGCTGACATCAAAAATACTCACCACTACAGGAACAACACAATGCAGGCAGAAGAAAGGACCAACGGTCTCTGATTTAAACACATTCAAGTTCAACCGAACACACATTTAAATGGGACTCAGTGCAAGTAAAATTCAAGGCTAATACTAAAAGTGCCAAACATCTGGCAGAAATGTGGCTATCCAATGCAAAAGTCATTAATAGATAATTGGACATGAACCAGGCAAATGCAGACTTAAAAAGAAGAACACGCAAATAATAAATAGGACTTTATGACCAATCCCACGTTCCAACTATCTTCCCATCATTCCATCCTTATTTGCTATATATTGCCTTGGGTTCCTGTAAGTCTAATGATTTTCCACTGATGATGAATCCTGGTAAGAATTGAAAGCTTAGTAATAAAAAACTATTTTAAGATACATGATTCATTTGCTCCTTTTGTGGATTTCCACAGTAACACAGACCTTTGCCTTCCCTGGTTTCCACTATATATATATATATATATATATATATAGTGCTGTGAAAAACTATTTGCCCCCTTCCTGATTTCTTATTCTTTTGCATGTTTGTCACACAAAATGTTTCTGATCATCAAACACATTTAACCATTAGTCAAATATAACACAAGTAAACACAAAATGTAGTTTTTAAATGATGGTTTTTATTATTTAGGAGAAAAAATCCAAACCTACATGGCCCTGTGTGAAAAAGTAATTGCCCCCTGAACCTAATAACTGGTTGGGCCACCCTTAGCAGCAATAAGTGCAATCAAGCATTTGCGATAATTTGCAATGAGTCTTTTATAGCGCTCTGGAGGAATTTTGGCCCACTCATCTTTGCAGAATTGTTGTAATTCAGCTTTATTTGAGGGTTTTCTAGCATGAACCGCCTTTTTAAGGTCATGCCATAGCATCTCAATTGGATTCAGGTCAGGACTTTGACTAGGCCACTCCAAAGTCTTCATTTTGTTTTTCTTCAGCCATTCAGAGGTGGATTTGCTGGTGTGTTTTGGGTCATTGTCCTGTTGCAGCACCCAAGATCGCTTCAGCTTGAGTTGATGAACAGATGGCGGACATTCTCCTTCAGGATTTTTTGGTAGACAGTAGAATGCATGGTTCCATCTATCACAGCAAGCCTTCCAGGTCCTGAAGCAGCAAAACAACCCCAGACCATCACACTACCACCACCATATTTTACTGTTGGTATGATGTTCTTTTTCTGAAATGCTGTGTTCCTTTTACACCAGATGTAACGGGACATTTGCCTTCCAAAAGTTCAACTTTTGTCTCATCAGTCCACAAGGTATTTTCCCAAAAGTCTTGGCAATCATTGAGATGTTTCTTAGCAAAATTGAGACGAGCCCTAATGTTCTTTTGCTTAACAGTGGTTTGCGTCTTGGAAATCTGCCATGCAGGCCGTTTTGCCCAGCCTCTTTCTTATGGTGGAGTCGTGAACACTGACCTTAATTGAGGCAAGTGAGGCCTGCAGTTCTTTAGACGTTGTCCTGGGGTCTTTTGTGACCTCTCGGATGAGTCGCCTCTGCGCCTTGGGGTAATTTTGGTCGGCCGCCACTCCTGCGAAGGTTCACCACTGTTCCATGTTTTTGCCTTTTGTGGATAATGGCTCTCACTGTGGTTCGCTGGAGTCCCAAAGCTTTAGAAATGGCTTTATAACCTTTACCAGACTGATAGATCTCAATTACTTCTGTTCTCATTTGTTCCTGAATTTCTTTGAATCTTGGCATGATGTCTAGCTTTTGAGGTGCTTTTGGTCTACTTCTCTGTGTCAGGCAGCTCCTATTTAAGTGATTTCTTGATTGAAACAGGTGTGGCAGTAATCAGGCCTGGGGGTGGCTACGGAAATTGAACTCAGGTGTGATACACCACAGTTAGGTTATTTTTAACAAGGGGCAATTACTTTTTCACACAGGGCCATGTAGGTTTGGATTTTTTTTCTCCCTAAATAATAAAAACCATAATTTAAAAACTGCATTTTGTGTTTACTTGTGTTATATTTGACTAATGGTTAAATGTGTTTGATGATCAGAAACATTTTGTGTGACAAACATGCAAAAGAATAAGAAATCAGGAAGGGGGCAAATAGTTTTTCACACCACTGTATATATATTGTCAGAGGCGGCTGGGGTGACTACCCGGCCGGGACGCCCAGGAGGACCAGAGGAGGGCTTGCACTTTCCCCAGACCATCTGGGGGCGACTGCCCTGGTTCCTTTGGGGGCCACGGGTACAGAGCTTTGAAGCTCCACCCTGTAGGGGCCCGTGGTCACCACCAGGGGGCACCCCCATGCCTTTGGAGACCTGGACCTCAGCACTTCCGCCACACCAGGAAGTACTGGGGGGAAGAAGAGCAGGGACACCACGGGGCGTGTCGGCGGGTGATTCTTGGAACCCACCTGGAGCATTTCCGGGTGATAATAAAAGGGGCCGCCTCCCTTCATTCGAGGTGAGAGTTGGGAGTGGAGTAGACTGAGCTGAAGGAGGCGGCCTAAAGAGGAAAGTGAAGGCACTGTTGTGAGGCCAGGACTTTGGGGGTTTTGTGGTGCACTGAACTGTTGTATATATATTGTTAATAAACGTGTTTGTGGGTGACATGAACGTGACTGCCTGTTTGTGTCTGGGCCAGCGTCCACAATCCCAGGACAAGGAGTCGCCCAGCAGATCGCTGCCGGACCGCGGAGGACTGGTGCTCACCTGGTGCGGGAGAAAGACAACGGCCAGGACAAGAGAGCAGCGGGCTCGGACGAGCGTGCCGGCACTGGAGGCGCCCACGACGGCGTGTCGCCCAGTGAAGCCATGCCGGGGATGTTTCCTCGTGCAGACGGGATCCGGGAGGTGAGTTCCCTGCTTGTCGGCAACCGGCCCTGTGGGGTCGAGTGTGTTCTTTATTTACAGAGCAGGGGCTGCTCGAATCCACGTCAGTGGCGGGGGCATGTCGGTTTGTGGGGCTCCAGCGGTGCGGCAGTAGCTACGAGAGCTGCAGAAAGGGAGCCACTGTTGCTCGTGAAAGCCCAAAAAGGCCACCGCACCAGGAAGAGGAGAGCAAAGATGGCCGTGGACCGGAAGTCCCACCCGCTGACAGACACAGGATTGGCCGGTGTGTCTTGTGTGCCTGCCAATAACTGTATAGAGGCGGGACCAAGGAATGTCCGTCTCGTGCCCGGGAAAGACTCGATTGGGCCGGAGGAAGAGGCCCACAGGAAGTCGCCGGCGTGTGTTGCTGACAGACAGGTGAGCTCACCATCAGCTAACTTCCTGTCTTTGCCGGCTGCTCTGCATGAGCTGGAGGCCTGCCTTCAGCCTGCGGAGCAGCGGTTGTTACAGGTGCTATGTGCCCTCCAGGCGGAATTGCAAGTACTGGAGAGGAAGGCGGTCATGTTGATAGAAGTCCTACGGATGGCAACGAGACAGCGCGACGCTGGATTCTTCAGCCGGAAAGGTACAACAGAGATAGTGAGTCCAGCCGACCCCGTACAGCATTAAGGAAACTCTGCTAAACTTGGCTGTGATGCTAACGATCAGTATTGAGTACACAGTTCTCCAACAACGGACGTGGCAGGGAGTGCTGTGCGCGAGGTGAGGAGGGAGAGATCGTAGGGGCTGGCAGGACAAGGGCTGATGAGTGCCCTGGGTCGTAGCACCCTTCGCTCCGAGCCCGCGGCAGTCTCCCGTCGCTCTGTAGGGACGCAGACGGGATCGGATCTGAGCATTTGCCTTGGCCCGGCCAGGACACCCAGGAGGACCGGAGGAGGGCTTGCACCTTCCCCAGACCATCTGGGGGCGACCGCCCTGGTTCCTTTGGGGGCCACGGGTACAGAGCTTTGAAGCTCCACCCTGTAGGGGCCCGTGGTCACTGCCAGGGGGCACCCCCATGCCTTTGGAGCCCTCGACCTCAGCACTTCCGCCACACCAGGAAGTGCTGGGGAAGAAGAGCAGGGACACCCGGAGTGCTTCCGGGGATGCAGCCGGCACTTCCGCCACACAGGGGCGTGTCGGTGGGTGATTCTCGGAACCCACCTGGAGCACATCTGGGTGATAATAAAAGAGGCCGCCTCCCTTCATTAGAGGCGAGAGTCGGGAGCGGAGTGGACTGAGCTGAAGGAGGCGGCCTGAAGAGGAAAGTGAAGGCACTGTTGTGAGGCCAGGACTTTGGGGGTTTTGTGGTGCACTGGACTTGTATATATATTGTAAATAAACGTGTTTGTGGGTGACATGAACGTGTCTGCCTGTCTGTGTCTGGGCCAGCGTCCACAATATAATATATATATATATATATATATATTTCTTCTTCTTCCACACACAGCCTATTCGTCCTCTTCCAAACCCTTCCCCATGCTGCCTGTGGCCTCCCATACACCCCCACGCCACTTTTTTCGAGTCCTATTCCTCTTTCGGTCTACTGCGTTCCCCACTCCCCTCTCATGATGCCATTGGTGTCATGTCACCGCCCGATATCTAACTTGATCGTGTGACCTTTCACTTCGGCCATGTCTGTGCCTGGGAGTCTTTTCTGTAGCCTGCTACAGGAAGGTACTCTCGCGACCATTGCCATTGGTTTCGCTCCGTGATATTTTCGTTATGTAGCGACGGTTATTTCCTAAGCCTTTGTTATAAAATGAACGACAGTATCTTCTCTGTTGACAGGTTTTTGTACGTAATCTGTATTCCGGAATTCGGCAACTGCCTGTTCCTATCAGTGGATTATTTCTTGACACAAACGGTTGATGAAGGCAATGCACTCTCACTATGACAAAATAGGACAGTAGATTTCGTTGCATAACATTAGGACAGATTTGGATATGTTCTTCCTGTTGTTCTTTCCAATGCAAGTCGAGTTATTACAAGTCATGAGTACTATCAATACATGGCAACATCTACAGTTTATGGTGGTGAAGCTGAAATTCAAGCTTTTTCCGAGATTAGATCTTTCGACTCATTATCTGTCGTCTCCAGCAAAACACCTATTCATAACTACGTTTTTCAAGAAGTATTTTTTTCTTCTTCATTTCTGAATTCCTTCCTCACCATTATCTGTTCCAATTCTTAAACCGCCGTATGGTACGCGGGCATCCACTAATATATATATATATATTATATATTTTATATATATATATACAGTATATATATAAACCAGGGACACTCCAGCTGTCCCAACCCTGACACAACAGGCACAGACCACAGTGCAGCACAATACAAGGATTTATTATTTCAGTGGAAAAAACGCTTTTCAATCATTTTCCACCTGCAGTACACAGTGCTATACACAGCCCAGTACTTCATCTTCCTTCTCACTCTGTCTCCTTCCACATTCACTCCTCCTCGCAAGCTTCATCCCTCTTCCTCCAGACTCTGGCTTGTCTCTGTGAGGCAGCTGGTTCCTTTGCACCCAGGAGCACTCCAGGTGGCTTGTTAGGGAGGTCTGGAATTGCTCCCAGGTGTGGCTGAAGCCCAAAGTAGGGCTCGGCATCTTCCTCAGCTCCCCCTGGCGGCATCCACGGAAACAAAAGAGCTGTGCCAACAAATAGTAATTCCCATAAAGTCCTGTGGGAACCCGAGGTGCCATTGCTATCTGAGGGGCTGCCAAGTAGCAGGTTGGGGAAGATAGCGCCCTTCAAAAGCCATAATCCCCCTGTCCTTCCTTAAAGGAGGAGTCCTGGCCTTCCCTCATAATATATATATATATATATAGTATATTTAAAGTAGTACATTTTAAAAATCTCTTGTTCCACACATACTCTTGAGTCTATGAAATACTTTCATTACAGAGTGCTTCTTGAAAACTGTTGAAAGTCTCTTTTTTAGCTTTATTACTTGCAGTTCATGATTTCCGTGATCTACACTGACACTGACAGCACTGTTCATGGTGCGCATTGTGTATTCTGTGTGATCTGTCACAGCACACAGCTTGTTTTCCTTTAAGTGATACAGTGAATATATGCATGCACATTTTTCCTGCCTGTCATACATGCTTTTATACTTCTCTCAAGGCCCTATTTTGCAGCCATCCATTTGTTGGATAGAGACTTTATGCTTCTGTCATTCCATTCAGTTAAATATTGCAGTAATGAAAAGGAAGAACAGACCTTTGAAGTATTTGTTTATTAGGAGTTATTCCCATAGGAATAAAGTTTAATTTAAAGCACCACAGATACCTACAGCAGCTGACTTTGAATACTGATCTTAGTTACCTTCTACTTAAAAACTGACTGAAGAAGATGTGAATGGAATGGTATTCTCAAATGGAAAACTGGTTCTGCTTGTTAATTTGTTTATTCAAAATCATTTCTGACACGTTAATGAACTGATGAGCCAAAACAGATAATACAAAGATAGTGACAGCAGACTGTTAAATAGTAACTGGCATGCACTGGTGGACAAAGGAGTTACTTTCATTCTGAGAAGCAAACATCCTTGTACCGTTTGTTTCTGTTGTCTGATAAATTATTGTTTTACCACTGCAATTATCCTTAAGTCAGCTCAAAACCTAGAGCAACTGGACCTGCAAGAGATGAAATCACAGGATATGACCAGTATACAGTTGCCTTGGCACCTCAAGGGTTGCATTACATTCTTTAAACAAAAAAAAGGTTTTTTGTTTTTTTTAATGTTAAAGATCATAAAATATTGTGTTGATTTTAAACTAATTTGCCTGCATTAAAAGGCTTTAATTAACAAATTAAACATTGGGCTGTTCTTCAGTTGTTGAGGTTGTAAGAAATCAACCAAAAAAAGCCCCATTAAGCCCGCTAAACATGTCTGTCCCTCTTTTACCTATACCCAATTTGATTATCTCAGGGCCATATCAGCCAGACAGTGTCCCAGCAATACTGGGTGCAAGGCAGGAATAGCCCTAGAAAGGCCATCAGCCCATCAAAAGGCCCAGTAACACTCAGACACACACACATGCCTACATTCTCACATAGTTAAAAAAATATAATTTTAGAAACTTTCATGAATGAATTTTAGTGCTACTATGAATGATCTAAAAAATATCTAATCCTAAAGATAGTGAGCAATTCAGATGGCAATACACACCTGACTTACAAATTTTATGTGAAAGGTAAAAATCAGCACTTTCGTTAAGTATTCACATCTAAGTCCAACTTCATACAATTGTGAAAAGCATAAGACAAGAATTTAAACATTGCATACTAAGTATTATGAATTAACCTGCTGACTCATATCTAAAGTGTAATAAATAAAGCACAAAGCACCAAGAGTGGACCGTCAGTTGTAATCCCCTTTTATGCTGAATGGTTAAAGAAGTGCTGTATTTTGATAACGTGTAAATAAATTTAAAGTGCTCTCTTGGCAAGACAATGCTTGCTTTATTTGAAAACTTAATACGACTGTGTCCACATACTCATTATATAATAGTATAGGTTACCACAGAATACATGATAACATAACATAGCATTTTCAAAACCTGTTCACTTTAATCTAGGGTTGCAGGCTGCTGGAGCTCATCCAAGCAGCATCAGGTGCAAAGCAGGAATACGCCTTTACGGGGCACAAGTCCATTTCAGCATTATGCTTAAACATCCAACATGAAACAGAAGTACACAGGGGAAAAACATTCAAAAGCAATTTAGAAGGACTTGGACAAGCTTCAGAACTGGGCAAATACTTAGAAAATGCAGTTTAATGTAGAAAAGTGCAAAGTACTACAACTGGGCAAAAGGCACACCAATTATAAATACAAGATGGGAGACACCAGATTGCAGGGTTCATGTTGATGTTATCATCTAGGCAACGTGCAGAAGCAATTAAAAAGGCAAATAAAATATCAAATCAAGGAATATTATGCTCAGACTATATATTGCACTAGTGAGACCACAACTGGAGTACTGAGTGCAGTTCTGGTCACCACACTACAACAAAGACATACAGTAGCAGCATTTGAATTTGGGCAAAGGAGAGCAGCCAAGTGTATCTCAGGACTTAAGGACATGTCCAACTCTGATAGACTCAGAGAATGAAACCTGTTTAGTCTCAAGCAGAAAATACTGTGTGGGGACCTAATCCAGGACTTCAAAATTCTCAAAGTCATTGATAAAGTAGATCCATCAGAATACTTAATACTTAAATTCCTAATCTTAATACTTAAATTATTAATCACATATAGGAAATTAAGGAGAAGTGCATTTAGGACTGAAGCCAGAAAGCACTTCTTTATACAAAGAATTGTGAGAATCTGGAACAAACTGCCAAGACATGTAGTTGAAGCAGAAACCTTAACAATGTTTAAGAAATATTTGGGCAATATATTGGGACAGCCTTTAGCTAAACAAACAAACCTAATGGACTGAATGGTCTACAGCTCATTTGCCAAATTTCTTATGTCCTTCTGTTCTAAAAGCCATGCAGACAGATGAGGAATGTGCAGACCTCATGTGGACAACCAGTGAGCACAGAGTTCAAACACAGACTACTGGACCAATAAGGCACTCTACAGTATAGGACAGCAAACCCAAATTACAAAAAGGAAAGAGCATGAATTTGCAATAGTCAATTTGAAAATTGGAGCATTTTTAATTTTTTAGTTACTGAATCAGAGATAATTATATTTTTGTAACAAGGAGGCAAAATCAAAAGAACAACAATAAAAGAATGTAATTAAATGCGTTAGTAGACTATATTAAATTCTTGCTTTTTAATAGCAATGTACAATGTCATGTAGTTACAAACATAGCCCAGATACGCTTGTGGTGGTTCAGAAGCTTTTGTAGATGACAGATTCCAATTCAAGTGATTCAAAGATGGTATCATTTGAGGTGCCTTTGTTAGTTGTAGGTTGTGGAGGATCTGTGACTAATTGCAGTTCAAATTTCTTAAACATAACATTTTTGAAATATATACCTCTCAGTTAAAGTCTTAAAGGTAAATTTTTGGTGCTTCAAGCTATAATGGAGAGCAAGCCTGTAGAGGCGATAAATTATAGTTTCAGAGAAATACTCAATAATTACTAGGGCCCACAATTTACCGCGGCCCGCGGAATTTAGGGTTTTGCAGCGGTAAAACGCCACTCCGTGGAATTAACCAAACTGCCGTGGAAAATACCAAATCTGAATGAGATCTCACCATTTGAGGCATATTGATATTAGTATGATTAGTTTTGATTACTTATTTAAGTTCTTTCTTTAGCCTATTGCATCATCTCATTACGTCATTAGCCCTTCCGTTGGAAGAGTAAACATTAATTTTTTAAGTCGATTTATAGCATTGGTGGTACTTGTAGCAATTTTTAAATCGATTTATTGGCTGTGGTAACAATTTGACCTACCGTGTACTTTATAATCAATTAGGCTTATTTAAATTTAGTAAAATTAATCTTTGAGTATGGCCAATAACAATAACAAGCAACACAATAAAACTGCAGTGAATATTGGACGGGAACAGCGAGTTAAAGAATTTGGACAGGATAAATTCTACGCTGAAGGTGGTTTACTGTGGTGCAAGACCTGTAACAAACCGGTCGATCATGTTAGACGCCAGACTATAACTGATCATCTGGGGACAAAAAAGCACACAGACCATGCAAATAAATGACAACATGAGGCCAAGAATGACCCCACAAGCAGCAAACGACAAAGTACAATTACCGGATGCATTGAACGATCAACTGCTGCAACTGCTGCCAAAGATACGTTAGTGATGGAAGTGGTTGAAGCATTTATGGCTGCCAATATACCGCTGGAGAAAGATGACAACCAAACCATGCGTAGTTTTACGCAGAAGAACCTGATGGGCGCTGGTGGAATACCGCAGGCTAATACACTTAGGGAACTATACGTTACAAGAATTTTCAACCAACAACAGGCTAATATAATAGTGAAGCTAGCTGGACAGAAAGTGGTCGTTATTGCCGACGAAACAATGGATGTTTTTGGACGTTATGCTGTGAATGTGCTTATTCAACCGCTCATTGCTTTTAAACCAGATGAATGCACAGCAATGTAAGTGAAAACAGATTTTTTAACAGAAGTGAACAATGTAAGCATTGCGCAGCTAATTATCCGTACTCTGACTGAGTTTAATGTGCACTTCAATGACGTTGTAGCGTTTGTTACAGATAATGCAGCTTATATGAAAAAATGTTTTTGTGACAGTTTGCGAGGAATACCGCCAAATGCCGTTCATGTCACATGTTGGGCCCACATCCTGTCATTAGTTACAGAAGAGTTTCGTGAAGCACTATGACTTTGTGATATGCTGGCTGCTTCTGTCAAGGCCATATTCTCCAAAGCATCAGGATGTCGTGATAGATATCTTCATTATCCGCGACAAATGAAAGTTGAAAAGGCAGTCATGCCGCCAACTCCAGTCATCACAGATGGAACTTTTGGTTCAAGGCTGTGCTGTATCACACTGAGTATCTAGACTATTATATCTTGTTTGTTGCTACTGAAATCGAACACAGTGGAGCTACAGTCCAGTTAAAGAAGCTGTTGGCGTTGCTGCAAAGTACTGATAAACTTAACGAGCTGAGACCTGAACTTGAATTTGTATCAGTTCACTGCCAGCCAATTATGAACACTCTGACTTCTTTTGAGGCACAGTCATTCATGGCTGTCAATGTCTACAACAAAGTGTCTGACTTACTGTCTTGCCTAAAATCGTCCGGATTTCCAATTGCAACCAGCAGCTGTGAAGATGTAAAGCCCAATGCTGCTGCTAAACTTGAAGAATATTTTGTGGGAACCAAATAGCCAGCAATAAACCTATTCACATCTGTGAGAATATTTGATCCACGACAGCTACCACCCTTATCGAAGAATTTTGCTGATCATGCACAATCAGTGCCAACAATGATGGCTGCAGCAGATGAATGGCAAGCTTATCTGGACATAGCATCTCGTGAAGTAATTCCAGCTCATATCACTTCTTTTTGGAGTGTCTTAGAGGACAGGCTGCCTCGCTTAGCAGCTCTTGCTAAAGTTTACATTGCGTTGCCGATCTCTTCTGTTGATGTGGAACATTCGTTCTCAAAATATGGATCAGTGTTGTCACCACTGCGATATTCTCTGTCACAAGAAAACCTACGAGTTTACAGTGCCATTTTCTTCAACAATAAATAAACAATAACTTTAGAAACATTATTTGCAGAACAGTTTAAATACCTCGGGGTAAACATCACAAGTAAACATAAAGCTCTTTATCAACAAAATTTCGCCGTCTGCATGGAAAAAATTAAACAAGATTTGCATAGATGGTCAACCCTTCATCTCACACTAGCTGGAAGAATTAACACTGTTAAGATGAATATTCTTCCTAGGCTCCTTTTTTTATTTCAAAACATTCCAATATACATTAATAAATCATTCTTTAAACAATTAGATTCAACAATAACCTCATTTATTTGGAATTCAAAACATCCACGCATCAAAAGAGCGACCCTACAAAGACAAAAGGCAGAAGGTGGCATGGCTCTACCTAACTTCCAGTTTTATTACTGGGCAGCAAATATACAGGCGATAAGAACCTGGACACAAATAGAACAACATACACAGGCTTGGACTGCAATAGAAGTAAAATCTTGCAGTACTTCTTTGTATTCCTTGCTCTTTGCTCCAATAAACACACGCTATCAGCAATACACTAATAACCCAATTGTGCTCCACTCACTTAGAATCTGGAACCAATGTAGAAACCATTTTAAGACGGAGAAGCTTCTATCTGTGGCACCTCTGCAAGAGAACCACCTCTTTCAACCTTCACAAACATATGCAGTTTTTAATATCTGGAAAAAATTTGGAATTAACTTGCTTAGAGATCTTTATATAGACAACGTCTTTGCATCCTATGAAAATTACATTCCAAATTTAACATTCCAGCTACACATTTCTTTCACTATCTTCAAATCAGGAACTTTGTTAAACAGAACCTTCCAGATTTTCCTCATCTTGCACCCTCAACCATGCTGGAAAAATTATTGCTCAATTTCAAGGAGTTAGACTCCATCTCTACAATATATAAAATCCTTTTACAATCCCTCCCTTTTAAAGATCCAAGAGTACACTGGGAAAAAGATCTCTCAATTAATATATCAGAAAAGGAGTGGAAAGTAGCAATGCAGAGAATTCACTCAAGCTCCATATGTGCAAAGCATACAATTATACAACTCAAAATTATATATCAAGCACATCTGTCTCGACTAAAACTCTCCAAAATGTTTCCAGGACATGATCCAACCTGCGAACGTTGCAACCAAGTCCCAGCCTCAACAGGTCACATGTTCTGGGCCTGCACCAAATTAACATTATTCTGGACAAAAATTTTAATTACCTGTCAGACAGCCTTGGACTCACAATCCCTCCTAACCCATTAACAGCTGTGTTTGGGGTTCTTCCAGAGGGGTTTAAAGTGGAGAAGGACAAACAAACTGTGATTGCATTCACTACACTGTTGGCACGCAGACTCATTCTGATAAACTGGAAGAATCCAAACTCTCCTCTTTTAAGTCAGTGGGAAACCGATGTGTTATATTATTTGAAATTGGAAAAAATCAAATACTCAGAGGATCTGTACAGACCTTTTTCAAAACATGGCAGGATCTAATCAGTAATATTTTAAAATAAGTTCATAAAGCACAGAGAATTTTTTTTTTTAAATTAGGTATGTTTACAAGCCTTAAATTTAACGTTATTTGGCTTGCTCTCTCTCGGGGTGGGGATCGATCTGTTCTTAACTCAATTTTTCTTTTTGTAAAATCTTGATTGCTTTGTATGGATTGTAATAAAATTAATAAAAAAAAAAAAAAAAGAAACATTATTTGATAGTTTGTTGGGAATAATATTATGCCTACATATGTTTCAGCTTAATTTGCCTAAAGCAAATCTGTGGATTAAAATGTGCGGATGTGAATGCTTTGATATTCCTATTTGATTAGTATTACGAATTATGATTGATTATTATTAAGGATCAAGAATAAGAAAAATTGCATTTATTTTGCTTGGGTTACAAATTAGTCTTATGGAGTTCTTGTACTGCATTTGCCGCGCCGCAGTATGCAGCGGAATTTAAAAAAACAAGCAGCGGAATTGTAAATAGTGGGCCCTAATAATTACACTATGCAGATAAAGAAATTGTGAACTTTTTAATAGTGTAATGTCAAATACTTAGCATATATTTGTTTACTCTGTACTTATATATTTCATTTCCTCTTACATTCATTCATGTCAATTTTTTTTTCTAAATTTATGGTTAACTTACATCAAACAGCAGGAGAAGTGAGCTGGTGCACCAAGGGTTTTGTGTGTGTCTCTTTTGCCATTTGATTGACTTGTATTGGGATCTGTTTTGCTGTCAGGAGCGACTGTCAATTACACAAGGAAAATATACAGGTTGAAGTGACCTCCTGAAGATAAATGTGAAACTGTAAAGTAATCCATAATTGAAACTGCACAAAATGGATTTCTCTGTTTCAAAATTGACAGGTTTGCAAATTTACCAATGCTTTTCAATGGGAGATTTAGAAATTTCAAAAATGTGTACAGCATGCTGTATTCAAGATATCTCACTCAAAAACTGGACTTTCCAAGACAAATTTCTTCAAAGAATGATTGTGCCAAATTTCAAGAAAACAGGTTTACTGGGAGACAAGTTGTTTCCTACAGAGAGATAGACAGACATGTCAATCACAGCAGGTGCTTTTTGCATTATATGCAAACACGGCTAACAAGGGTTAATACTTTACAACCTGCATCTTTGCTTTCATAGTAAACAGGTGTATGGCATTTGGTTAAAAGAGAGTTCAAGTACTTTAGCTCAGCAGGGAAAGTAAGTTCTTAATTCTTATAAATCTAAAGATAACACTGCTCCCAGTACATCTTCAGTCCTGGCTCTTATTATTGGACCATTCCCTTTGCAACATGTAAAAGTGGGGCATTCTCAAGCAATGCAATTGTTAGCATTCATGTTTCTGAGAAAGTTCCTTAAATGCAGCACAGAGGACAAGAATTTCGGTCACATTCCAATTTCTAACATAATGCTGCCCTAAACCCTGGTAGAGCAGAAAGGCACTTATTTGGAGTGTACAGAAAGTCCAGGAGTGTGCTTTTCTTTCATAGGTGTTATTGTGAAAATGGCCCTTCATCACTTCCTGATGGTTCCTTGTTTTCCCACTTTTATATGTGTTTGTTATTCACTTCACTTCTTCCGTTGGTAGACTCATTGGACTTCCTTACTTCTAAAGACTATTAAAATGTTGCTTCATTGCTACACCAAATATTTATAGCAGCAGAAACCCATTAATCCATTTATTTTGTGAATCCAGGCAAAAGGTTGGTTGGGAGCAAGGAAACGTACTTAATTAAAGAAGCATTCATATTAATAATACTTTTAAAACACCTGAATGCATGTACTGGTGCTGTGTCACAGATGGTTTCCATCTTGTTCAGAGTGCTACATGGATAGGCTCCAGCTCCTGTGAAATTGAACTAGATAAGTGGGTTAGATAATATACATATTAAATGTGTATTTGGGTCACATTGACTTTTCTGGTTAATGGTTGTAATTGATTTCACAAGTACAAAAGTAAATCAGCCCAGTGGTAAGCATTACTTGGATTCTGTTCCTGACCTGAAAATTGCCTGCATGGAGTCTGCATGTTCTCCCTGTATATTTGACATCACCATATACTCTGGTTTTCCCTCCCACTTCACAAAGACATTACGTTTACTGGCAGTTTTTAATTGGCTAAGGGTGAATGACTGTGGCTAGGGATGCACTGCTCACCTACTGTATCCAGAGTTGATTCTGTATGGATTGATGCCTGCACCCATCAACCTAAATTAGACATGGTGGGTACAAAAAATGGAGGAACTTACTTAAATCCATTCCCCATCCACCAAAATCATAGGAGCTACAGCCTGCCCTAACTACATCAGAAATCACCATAAATACCAGTAGAAGTATAAAAGGAGGCTTCAAATGTCCTATACATTGAAAGGGGGTGGAAACTTGGCCACATGCCACCTACCTAACCAGGTGGACCTGGTATTGGTTTCTGCTGTTTCTACAGTAGAACCACATCAAAGTTATCAGAACACTCTCCAGGAACAAAACTCCTAGCATAGCAAAAATCCTAACCTGGTTACAAGGATGAGTGAAAAGAGGAGATACAACACATTTTAAAGTCTTATATAATCTTATATACTAGATATAAGGTTAAAAGGGGAAATCTGCCTTTGGAAGAACACTTTAACATCTTGGTATATAAAAAATACAGTAACTCAGTTCAAATTTGAAAAGTGGGCTACTCCATGAAAATTTGTAAGTAACATGGGGACAGATAACTTAGTGGTGTTAGATATGAGCTCATTATATCGCCTAAGCTGATGTACTCTGTGATGCAATCTGATGTAGTTTGCTTCTTAGATTTGCTACAAATACATTGTACACACAACTTACTGAAACATTTACAAGTGCAGAGTGTACCAGTACCCTTCCAATTAAATATTTTAGCATAATTTCTGAAAACCTTTGCAGAAGGTAGCGTGAAACATTGTGCCTCTTATTTTGTGTCCACATTGTTTCTCACGAATTGTGAATATAGAACTCTAGCATGTTTTTGCTGATCTATTTGGTAGAAAAACTGCACTAACAGATGGTGAAGATGAAACTCGGGACTTATCACTTGGCCTCTTCTGCCAGCCTGGGCATCACAGAGGCAAAACAAGCAGTTTTCTGTTTTCTGCCAGTTCTCCTTGTCTATCGCCTCCTCCCTCCACAGCTTGCCATACTAAACTTGAACAGTACTTGTTGTCCTTTTGGTTTAACATGCTACATGAGTGGGATGACAATCAAACCTGTTTTATTGTCCTGCTCACAGATGTCCTGTATGTCCTTTTTCCTTTGTAAATCATAACTTTGAAGGGGTGAATTAAACACAATTGGTCCACATTTCTGTATCAGTTATCACAGCAACATATTGTAATGGGTCTCAAGAACTTCATTTTCTCAGGGAAAAAAATAATTGGCTGTTTTCTTAGTTTTGGTATTAAGTGGTTATATCTTTCTATCTTCTGTTTTTTTATTTACATTCAGTGGCTACTTTAGCATTCATCCACCTAACAAAGAGAATGTCCCTATTTGCCCTAAGCCCATTGTGAACTTGTCTGAGGTTATCAAGGTTTTGAACAAACTGCACAAGCATGCTTGCCCTTATTAATTAAAACATGCTTGACAGTTGTTGAAAATTACCTCTACTTTGAATAGTTTGCTAAAACAGTTTTCCACTGATACATGAGTACTGTATATTGAGTACTTCTAATTGGGAAAGCCACTGCGCTCAGGTGAATTAGTTCTCATGTTCCCAGAAGCATTGCAGAACCTTCCTAGCTCTGTGGCTTGGAGTACTGAAAAGACTGTAAGATTCAAAAGTTACTTTACTCGTATCAAGGGAGCCAATACGAGTCATACACTCGTACACACATACTATGGATCTTCTGAAATTTCACCATATCCTGCTCCGCTAGCACAAACTTGGATTCATCAGACCAGACACTGCTTACCAAGATGAAAATGACAGTACTTCTCAGTTCTCGTGCCAGCTGTTCCCAAATCAACTATTATATTGGCACATTTTCAAAACACACCACTATACACAACATGTTAGGACGTCTCTACAGCTACTATGATGCTTAAACATCCATTAAACAACTTTTTGTTTACTACCCAAACAACAAACAAATGTTTTTGCTTGAGTTGTAGTTTTTCTATAGGACCCTGAGACTTCTAGTAGTATTACATTTGAGGGTGCATTTGGGAAAAAGAGAGAGAAAGTGAACAGTTATTCACACTGTTTTTGTTTCTGTTCCCTCTGGAATGGAGGAACTCCTCACAGTAGAAGAGGAGTCCTGTCTCTTCCAGCCATGAAGAACAAAACAATTCCACCACAGGAAAATGGTCATCATTTCCCAACAGGCCAGGGAGACAACAGACCAAGCCCTCCTGTGACCTTTTTTCTAAAAACACTGCAACATTTAACTGGCGTATTGCATTCTGCATCTTTTTCTTTACTTCAGTTCCTTACCAATGAAACTATATTTATTGGTTGAAACCACAACTCTTTTTACTATTTCACAAACAGTGTGTAATAGTTTGTTTTTAAAAGTGGCAGAATTTCAAAGTGTCTACTAAATACAGAATAATAATAACTTTTCTAGGTCATCAAATGCTCAGTGTAATCCAAGGACAAGGAATGAACAGTTAAGATTTCAATTTATGTTTCTTTTTGTTTAAGTGTTGTAATAACCATTTAGTTAGTTGTCTGAGTTTTATTTTGCATGCATTCATTCAGCCTTTATAGATCAATTTTATCAACGAACAGTTACCACCACCATTTGGCTTAATATTATGTTTGTATGGTGTCTCAATCTCAATGTATCCGTACCACTGTTTTACAAGAATGTGATATGCCAACTACCATGTCAAGTTCACAGCTACAGTAGTCTTGTTCATTCTTCCCCTGAACAACACACACTCTCACATACAAGATTCACTGATGTCTGTCCACCTGCTGTAAAGTTTGACAGTTTGACATCCGTGGCAGAGCGACGGGCGCTGAGCAGGATCCTGTCAGTCATGGAGAATCCACTGCATACACTGAACAGTATCATCTCCACACAGAGAAGCAGCTTCAGCGACAGACTGCTATCACTGTCCTGCTCCACTGACAGACTGAGGAGATCGTTCCTCCCCCACACTATGCAACTCTTCAATTAAACCCGGGGGGGTAAACATTAACATTATGCAAAGTTATTGTCTGTTTTACCTGCATTTTTATCACTTTTTAATTTAATATTGTTTTTTATCAGTATGCTGCTGCTGGAGTATGTGAATATTCCCTTGGGATTAATAAAGTATCTATCTATCTATCTATCTATCTATCTATCTATCTATCTATCTATCTATCTATCTATCTATCTATCTATCTATCTATCGTATAATGTATAGTCACAGTCCCTGTACAAGTCATATAAGTATTATTGTCATGTGTATACAGGCTAATTTTCACATACTGAAACTGTATAATACCTGTCATTACGGTGATTTCAGTTAACACATTCTAAGAGATTTTTAGTTTGGGAGTTCAGACACATCTATATCCCTGTGGTCTCTTCCTTCTTTATTCTACACAATATTGTGCTTGCAAAGATATTCACTACCTCTACTTGAGCATTTAGAAATTACCCTTTTGGCTTTTTTTTTGAAAAATGTTAATGATTCATACAAGGACAGCATTGCTGATGTACAGTACTTCCTGACTACTCACACAGAGAGTGGTTAAGTCATAGGGAAATACAGATTTCCAGCTTGCTGAGAATTATCCTCTTAAAGATTTTAATCCATCAATGCTGCCAGGAAGAGGGTTACCCTGCACATTACCAGTATGTGACTATGATGAGGGATTTGGCCTATTTGTGATAATTTAACAAGAATCAGAATAAATCATAAGAGATCGTCTAGTGGAACAATAACAAAGTTAGCAAGAAATATTTTTTAGAACCAAACAACTTACAACTTTAAAAGAAACACAAATTGCTTCTCAAACAAAAGCCAAAGTCCACAGTTGGAGTCACCACAGATAATTAATTTGTTCTGTTGTAAATTGTCTAAGATGTGTGAACGTTTAATTCATGTTAGACGCACAGGGAAACCTAGTAACAGGGGGATTAAAAAAGCAGGATGCTTCAAACCATCCTTTTTTTTCAGGTAGCGACTGGTGCCAGACACATCCAAGAAAACCAGATGTTTTGAGAAGTCAAGCCAATCCAAAAAGGTCAGAAAGTACTCACAAGAGATATTCCTTCTTGTCACATGAGTGCAAGAAATTATAAAGAAGGACTGAAAAGATTCAATGGCAGTTCACCTGTGACTGTCATGTAAGACAGAGCTCCTCCTGGAAGAGCTCTCTAGCTGTTTCATTATAATGGACATTATTAACTTTTTATATAGCACAATAGCAATATGAATAACAATAGTAAATAAAACCAGCATGTCTGGAATTAAATCCGTATTACATGGTCTTCTGCTGTATATGTATTATGTATATGCAGTATACTATACACAGCATATAGTAAGTGCCAGACGGGATGGACTGGCATCGACTGGGGCCAAGGATAATTTTCTACAAAACCAGGAGGTCAGAATGGAAGGACCACATGAATGAAGACGTAACTCTACCAGAATGAGCCTTGGTTTCTATTCTAGTCTTGATGAACAGAAAATGAATGGCCAGGGAATGACAGGACATTATAAACAGTTCACCTCTCCAGCACAAGAGGTGGCAATGCTCTTATGCCTGGGTCCCAGCCAGATAGGGCTTCTATCATGGAATAACATGTCACCGGAAGTACTCCCGGGTTCACCATAAAAGGGCACCGCTTCACCTCGAAAAGCAAGTCAGAGCTGGGAGGTAGAGGGTAACATTCGCAAAGGAGGAGTGAAAGGAGAACGTTGCATAGTTTTATTTATACTATGCTGAACTAAGTTGAGCCTTTTAAGGCACTGTTAGAAAATAAATAACATTACATATTGACCTAAAATTGTGTCTGGCTGAGTTGTTATAAATGTGTGTATAAATAAATAAATATATATATTCTCTCTCTCTATATATATATATATATATATATATATATATATATATATATATATATATATATATATACACTTTTTAATCAGAGTATAGCATAAAGTCAATGAAACTTATGGGATATTAATCTGGTCAGTTAAGTAGCAGAGGGGGTTGTTAATCAGTTTCAGCTGCTGTGGTGTTAATGAAATTAACAACAGATGCACCAGAGGGGCAACAATGAGATGACCCCCAAAACAGGAATGGTTTAACAGGTGGAGGCCACTGACATTTTTCCCTTCTCATCTTTTCTGACTGTTTCTTCACTAGTTTTGCATTTGGCTATAGTCAGTGTCACTACTGGTAGCTTGAGGCGACACCTGGACCCTACAGAGGTTGCACAGGTAGTCCAACTTCTCCAGGATGGCACATCAATACGTGTCATTGCCAGAAGGTTTGCTGTGTCTCCCCTCAAGGGCATGGAGGAGATTCTAGGAGACAAGCAGTTACTCTAGGAGATCTGGAGAGGGCCATACAAGGTCCATAACCCATCAGCAGGACCAGTATCTGCTCCTTTGGGCAAGGAGGAACAGGATGAGCACTGCCAGAGCCCTACAAAATGACCTCCAGCAGGCCACTGGTGTGAATGTCTCTGACCAAACAACCAGAAAGACTTCATGACGGTGACCCAAGGGCCCCATGTCCTGTAATGGGCCCTGAGCTCACTGCCCAGCAGCATGCAGCTCAATTGGCATTCGCCATAGAATACCAGAATTGGCAGATGCACCACTGGTGCCCTGTGCTTTTTACAGATGAGAGCAGGTTCACCCTGAGCATGTGACAGAAGTGAAAGGGTCTGGAGAAGCCATGGAGAACATTAGGCTGCCTGTAACATCATTCAGCATGAGCAGTTTGGTGGTGGGTTAATGATTGTCTGGGGAGGCATATCCATGGAGGGTCACACAGACCGCTACAGGCTTGACAAAGGCACCTTGGCTGCCATTAGGTATCAGGATGAAATCCTTGGACCCATTGTCAGACCCTATGCTGGTACAGTGGCTCCTGGTGCACGACAATTCCTGGCCTCATGTGGTGAGAGTATGCAGGCAGTTCCTGGAGGATGAAGGAATTGATACCATTGACTGGCCACCACACTTTCCTGACCTAAATCCAATAGAACACCTCTGGGACATTATGTTTTGGTCCATCCAATGCCACCAGGTTGCACCTCAGACTGTCCAGGAGCTCAGTGATGCCCTGGTCCAGATCTGGGAGGAGATCCCCACAACACCATCTGTCATCTCATTAGAAGCATGCACCGATGTTGTCAGGCATGTATACAAGAACACAGAGGCCATACAAAGTGCTGCGTACAATTTTGAGTTGCTGCAATTAAATTTTGGCAAAATGGACTAGCCTGCCACATAATTTTTTCACTCTGATATTTGGGGCGTCTTTGAATTCAGGGCTCTATAGGTTGATCATTTTCATTTCCGTCTAACGATGTGGCATCCTTTCGTTCCTAACAGATTACCCAGTCTATATCAGTATAGATATCCAGGAAGATTTCTTTTTCCCATTGAGATCTGATGTGTTTTCAAAGTGTTCCTTTAATTTTTTTGAGCAGTTTATATACCTATATATATATATATATATATATATATATATATATATATATATATATATATATATATATATATATATATATATAGTCATGTATGTATATAGTCACAAATATATTGTGGTGGACAGCCGGGACCCTTGCCCGGCTGGGACACCTCTTCTGTAGATGATCCAGGGGAACAGGCATGGACCAAACAGTACCTGCCCCAGGACAATAGATGGCAGCCCCCCTGGGTGGCAGTGGTGCCTTGGATTCCTGCAGGGCTCTATGGGAGCTGGAGTTCTCTACGACCCTGTTGGGATCTGGGGGTGCCACTAGGGGGCACTGCAATGGTTCCTGTGCCCATGTGGGTGGTTCTTCCACCAAAACTGGAAGTGCAGACAGAAATGGGTCATCAAACACCTGGAGCATTTCTGGGTGGGCTATAAAAGGAACCAGCAGCCACCACTCCAGGAAACAGAGTCGGGAGGAGAGGGACTAAGCTTGCCGGAGAAGGGTGGAGGAGAAAGGAAAAGAAGAGTATTGTGATTGTGCTATTTTGCTTGTGTTCAGGACTGTGTTGTGTGTCTGTGGGAATGGGGAAGGCGTTACCCACAGGCGAAGAAAATAAAAACATTTATTTGTTTTACAAATGTGCCTCCCGTATCTGTCTGTGTTGGGTGAAGCACTGGCATAGGTTGGGAGCATGCACTGATACAGCACGTTGCCAAACCCACTAACTAAGGAACCACCTCAGAATCCCAATTAGTAGGACCCGAGTGCGGCTGTACAACAGGTGACACCTCAGCACCAAGCTAGTTCAGATGGTGCTTCCATCTATCAGGCTGGGCTCCAATCAGTGCGAGGGTCACCAATTGCTTTGGACCTCTCCTGGGTCCTTTGGGCTGCAAGCAGCAGGGTGAGGTCTTCGGCCTCAGAACGGCATCTGGACATTGTTCATATAGGAGGAATGAGCACCAGGCCCGGCACATACCTCCATCTGAACCATGCTGTTTGGTGTTCGACTCTTTCAGCTCCCCCTGATGCTCCCCAAGTCAGCACCCTTCCTGTGGATGACAATATGTGCCTGGCCCTTCGGTGCCTTTATGGCCTGCCTGGACCTCTTCCTCCTCATTGTGGACAGGATGGGATGTTCCTCTGTTGAGCTCTTTGTTCCACAGCACTGTTGCATTGGGGTTTGACCATTAGACTTTAAAATGCAGGTCCCTGCCAGGAGACAACCAGGAATCCTGCCGTTCCTGCTTTTGACATTTCATTTTTGTTTCATATTTTTTGGTTTCTCATTACCAGCATTCTTCTTTGACTTTCTGGTAACAAACATCTGACAGTCCTTTTTCAAAATAGTGTATGTTTACCTCTGACACTTTATTTGGTTATTTTGTGAATAATCCTTATATTGTACCTTTTTTATGGCACAATAGATATGGTGCTGAGGTGATTTCATTGCATGGTCAATCCTCATACCATTTCCTCAGAACCTCCACTGACATCATAGGTATTTCTACTATCCTGAAACCCCAATACTTCTTTTCTCAGACTGGTTTCACCATGCCTGCCTTCCATATACATACAATACATAGCTTCTCATACATTATTCATTAAACTGCAGGATTTCAAAGGCAGATCACTAGCTGCCAGCACTCATGCAGAGAACTATTCACCCATATATTGTTTACATGGACTGTATGCCCTCAAGTGGTCTAGAGATAGATAGATAGAGTAGCCACCAGGGGGTACTTCAGCTCCCCACACATTCTACACTGACATGCTTGGACACAAGTGCAGAAAACATAAGGCTTTTATTTGTCTGAAACTCTTCCAACAAGAGTTTCCTACACCACAAACACAGTTCCAAAGCAGCACATAGCAATACTTTGTCTTCTCTTTCTTTCCTTTTTCCCTCTGCCTCCTCCTCTCCTCTGAACAAGCTTTGCCTTCCTCCTCCTGCCTCTGGCTCCTGGAGTTGTGGCAGGCAGCTCCTTTTAAGTAATCCTCAGAAGTTCTTCTGGTATTCCAAAGGCTTGGCCTGGGAGCACTTTAGAGTAAGGTGGAAGCACCATAAAGTAGAGCTCGCTAGTCGTTGAAGCACCCCCGGCAACACCCATAGAACACGACAGGGCTGAGATAAAAGAATCCAATCCTCATGATGCCCTGTGGGAAGACAAGGGTGCTGCTGCAACCCAGAGGGGCTTCCATCTAGCATTCTGGGGGAGACAATGCCCTGTGTGTGTTTTCTCCCCATGTCCTTCTACACTGAAGGTATCCAGGCCAGATAGGGTTACAGGCTGTCCCTCACAACAGACAGAACTTTATTTGTCCCCAGGGGGAAATTTGGCTTTAAACAGAGCCCTTTAAATAAATACATAAATAAGTAGTTAAGTAAGTAAATCGATCAATAAATATACATACAAACTCTGAACACACACTAGAATCACTATAAAGTAAGAAAATTAAAAAGAAAGAAAACTTCTTGACTTGGTGGTGACAATCACAATGAGGCATTATGCAGGCATATTGCAGTTGGTATAAAGGAGCCCCAGTAGCATTTCTTGACATACTTCTGCTGAATAATTCATTGGCTGAAAGTCCTCAGTATTCATGTGTCAGTTTTGTTTTAACACTCTCCTTTGCTGCTACCTCTAGGGGGTTAGAGTGTTCCAAGACCAGTTCAACCTGTCATTAATGTGGACTCCAAAGTACTTGTAGAAGTAGACCACCTCTACATCCACTCCTTGAATAGTTGCCATCTCCGTTTTTTCTCTCTACTCTCTCAAGTTAGACGACCAAGCATATCCAATAACTGTTGGGTCACCTGACTTGTAACATCCTGGAGGGCAATGCAAACCTCTATAACTTACTACATTTCCAGGAGCCCAGCACATTTACAAAGCATATCACCCTCATTTTAGCTATTTAACAAACAGCACTTGGAGAAGCATTTTCATCACCAGTGGGCTTCTCTTTTTCTAGATGATCAGGGCTGCCACTTATCTTCATCTATGCATTAGATTTTGTAAAAGCTTAATCTAACCAAGTGTCAGGGTGCTGATGCCAATTCCAGGGCTAATGCATCTACCAAGCAATTTGTGAAAGCACACCCACAATCATTGATATGATACCAATTTAAGCTATTCTAATATTCGTGTCTCCAGGAGGAAAACTGGAACACATTCAAACCCAACATGGCTGTTAACTAGGCAAGGGTTTAATTTCAGTCTCCTTAACTTTTGAGGCAAAAATGGTAACCATCATGCCCCCTTATAGATAGTATTTATAAGTAAATTGGATAAAACTGCAAATATTTTCAAGTTTATCTAGTGTAGTCATAATTAAGAAACTCTATTATAGGCCTATATGGATGCCAGAGCCTGCAGGGCTAAGGCTGGAAACAGTGTGTGAAAGAAGCAAATTGACTTTAATTTAAAACAATTAACACTTTTGACTTGTTCCAGCGTGCCCAACTCCCAGTAAACTGCAGAACAACAAGCAGTATACCTGCCCTGTTTAAGCCTTTGTCATAACCATGTGCTCATGTATTGCAAATCACATACACACAAAACACTCTAAGTCAATCCAATGCAAAAACAATGGTTCAAAAAGCAAAATTCATTCATGTCCTCATGCTTTTCAGTAACACCAGGAATACAGGTGAATTAAATCAAAGTGCAAATACTATTCAGTAAAAGCATGCATTTGTAATACAGTCAGTCAGTGTTGGTTATGGATTTTGGATTTCTGGCTCCTAACCAGTCCCTGTGTTCATTATTAATGGTACTGTATATGATACAGTGTCATTTCCTTGATCCCTCTTCTTTCTTTACTTAGGAGACATTTCAACGCTGTTCACCATCCCCCTCATCCAATTTATGAATAAACCTGCTTATTTAACTGAGGCTTCCAGGTAGCAGGAGCCTGACTAGGCAGTAATGAGCTGAAGGTAGGAACCAACCCTAGACAGTATTTCTGCATTCCTATAACATTTTTGCTTAACTAACTTTCTTATCACTGGGTTTTATAAAGTGAAAAATTTCAGGGACATGAAAGAGAATTATGTATAACAGTCTCTTTAAAGCTGCCTTTAGAAACTGTCTGCAGAGAGTGGCTAGAGAAACACCAGTGATTCTGCCACTTTAAGCCTTTTAGTGTCACCAAGTCAATGTACGTCCACAAGGAGATCATTTCTCTAAGCATCTTTTTGTTTTTACAACCAAATGCAAGGACACAAGTTACCAAAAAAAAAAATCAGACCATATTCCTGTTGTCTTGAAATCAGCCTTGTGGCTCCTCTCTAGACCTTTTCTAGAGGTGCAAACTTTCCTTACTATTGCAACCTGGCTGATTTTATAACTGCATAAATACAGAACATGAATATAGCATGTTACCCACGGCTTAAAACTCATTTGAAATATGCATTGCCATGAAATATTTTAATAGTGGATGGAGGCAAAATATAGTACTATGCAAGTCTTAGACTACCCAAGCAAACTTATTTTTAAAGCTAGTTATCTCACTGGTGTTTATTTGCTTGTGAAAATACTTAATAACATTAGATATTATAAAATAAATATTAATACAACAACTCATCAGAAAGATTTGTAAAAAATGTATTCCAATAATGTATAACACTCCCAGGACATACATCCTAATGAGACAGATGCCAGACAGCAGCATTGATCTGGGTTTTACATAATCTAAGTCAATTAATGTGATTAATATGTATAATGGATGGATTTATACTGGATTAGATCATGTTTCACACATATTGATGAAGAGTATATTTTATTAATAGCTGATTTCCATTTGCCAAGTTAAATTCTTATTAAAAGGTGCCATTTCCAGATCATTTAAAGGTGCATTTTTTGAAAGGACTGATGTAGTCTGGAGATGCTACCTATACACGTGCAAAGCACTATACTCTCCACAGATGATATTGAACAAAGGCTGTGACCCTATTCGGATTCAGCGGGTTAGAAAATGGATGGATGGATGAAGTCGAACAGGTTTCTTTTAGCAAAGTCTCTTACTTATATGTAGTAAAAGAAATCTATTTTACATTTCAGGCATTGTTATTAATATTACTAGGGGGTTTTGCCCCCTGCTCGCTTCACTCACCAACCCTCGTGTTTGGTTTTCCGGATACACACTTGTAAGATTTTTTTTTTTTGAATTGTTGCTATTTCATTAGTTTCACTTTTATTTCAGAACTTCTGTAAAAACAATATTTGGAATCTTTCGTGTCCCAATATGCTGAATCTTTTTAATGAGGTCAGTGAGATATGTGTTTAATGACTTTGTACCATAATTCAGGATAGGTTTCTCTGTTTAGAATTTCAGCACAGACAAAATGATCCTCATCATCAGCAGTTAATAATTATTTTTTTTTTTGCAAAGTAACCAATAAATGCATGTGAGTTAAATCCTGTTTTTGAAATTCTCTGACTTAAACTAATTTCCTTTTGTTTGCGGTAATGCGATCTTTACTGTCTTTTTTTGATACTGTAGCGACTGAAGTAATAAAGTGTCAGAAAAGTTCTACTTTAACAATTGCCGACTGCGTAACCCCAAACACACCTTTCTAGCATCCTCTCCAACCCCACCTCCCACGGGTCTCGCCTCCCCCTTACCGCATTAACCAGCACCCAGCTATCACTCTTCCGTGCTGTCCTCTGCCCTAACAGTCACTTAAAGCAAAAAAGGCTTCAGCTTGGCTTTCTCTGCATACATATTGCGCCTTGGGTCTCTTTTCTCCGTGCTGCTCCTTCTTCTTTGCTGAGAGCACAGGATCTGTGTGTGCTACGTGACTTTACATGACTGAATGTTTTGCTAGCTGTCCTTGCTCTTATTTGATAAGAAGGGTGTGTCTTGCAAGAATCTTATGTTCCATGTCCACGCGAGACTGCCCTGGGACAGTCACTTGGCACCAAGTCTCATGTTTACGGTTCCCGCGAGACGCTCCATGGCCAGTCTTTTTTGTCTCGCGGGTCTTTTAAATGTCTTCCGAGAATTTCCAAGAAGATCACGTGTCATCTCCTTGCTATTCCATTACAGGATTTTTTTATATATATATATATAGAGAGAGATGCAAAAATGTTGTCACTAAACTTGCAGTATTTTGCATTTATTATAAATTGTCTTGTGAGTATAAATGACTGTCTTTCTAGGTACAATTAACAATAGCAACTCACTACATAATAGCTGTAAATTTGTTAAAGTGTAGCTCCATACAAAAATAAATTGAATTGAATTTTATTTAACTCAGACATAAAATGTACATTGTATTACTACTATTTTCTGAGTGAGTTCTGATTCACAACAGTTTTCTGTTTAGTTGACAGTAATTAGTGATGACTGGTGCACAGAACAAAGTATACAGAAAGGTGTTAGGAGACAGTTGGCCTTCTCTGACTGATTTTTAACCATTAATCGGTAAAAAGAGATATCCTGCTTAATAAAACAGAAAATAATACTAGGGTAATCTCTCAGAAAAGGCTTTATGCTCCTCAAAAGTGTTTTATATTAGCAATAAGAGCATGCTGTTAACTGTCAGAACAGAATTGTAGAATGCACCCTCTGTCGGCACTAATGTTCCAGGTATGCTCAAGTAGCCTTTCCTCATGAATAACATTCATGTTGAATCCTTTTTATTATTATCATTGACTGCAACTTTCACTGTACATACATGCTACTGATGATCATTGTGGGGAGGTCTCAGTAGCTACTAAGTTTAGTGCATTATCTGAACACACACAATCAGCTTGTCTCTGAGTCAATATGCCTATATGACGGCTATTAGTGTCTCGACCCAGCTGTCAGCTGCATGTCACACTGGAACATTGTGTCTTTAGTATCACCAATTTCATCTATCCGTCTTCATCTATGTAGTGGCATGATTTTATGAAATAGTTGTGTGTTGTTTGGCTGTCCAAACATCAGTTGTTTATGTGCTAAGACTAGCAGAATTTTCAGCTTTTGGTCTTGTTATCTAAAATGGTCACCTATGCAGCTGGTGACAGTGCCTCTAGATGAAATGATTTCCTAGCTCAACAAACCTGATTGGCTGGCAAAAAGCCTTTTCTATCAACCAAATTTACAACAAGTCTTGTTCTATCATTGTGTGTGACTCCCTTTGGTCAACATACAATTTCCCTGGTGATGCTGCTGATATGGTAAATTGCTGCAGTCTGGCCTTGCAAGCAGCATGCTTGTTTTGCATGGGTCTGCTTTCTCTTATCAGCTCAATAGTTTGAAAAAAATAAACCTTGTTGCCTTTTCATTCAAATTTCTCACAATTCACTTCATGTACACTTCATTTTTGTTGAAGACATCCATTGTACTTCTGGATGTAAAATGACCAGACGTGTAATTTAAATACTGCCATCATTTCTATGTTTAAATTAAAATTATATCTCTAGGTAATTTTGTATCAAGCAGCAAGGCAATAATTACATTTAGAATGGAAAGTCTAAATTAATTATGTAATCAATAAATTTGTTCAGTTTCAGCACTTCAAGTTTGGTAATACAATGATAGTTACGCTTATGGCCACACCAGTGTGAACACGCCTGATCTCGTCTGATCTCGGAAGCTAAACACCCTCGGGTTCGGCCAGTACTTGGACTGGGGTGGGTTGGCCCTGTGTTGGCTGGGATTGGCTCCAGAAGTCCCCCGTGACCCTGTGTTCGGATTCAGTGGGTTGGAAAATGGATGGATATTTGATAATTAATCGCTAAAATTCCTAAAACTAAACTGCAAGGTGTAATAAATGGAATGGCATCCCAGCTGGAATGGTCCACATTTACTTGCGTGGCCAGGAAATAATTATAATGGATGGTCAAGAAAGGAGGTGAGAATTCCTGCTCTGGGCCAGGAGGTGGGCATGCAGGGGTACTGCAGCAGCTGGTACACCAAGACTGCCATTGCAACAGCAATGGATATGACTTCCTTACTTAGCTGGGAGGCCAGAGTAATAGATGGATGACCATACACTGCATAGCAGTACCTCTTCTGGCGAACCCCTGTATGGATGGATTGTCCTGTTGGATACTGGAAGTGGAATGCCCTGCTCCTGGGTTGTTTTGCCTGACCAGGAAGTGATTCCTGGAGACAATGCTTTGGACACTACAAGTACTCTTGAGTTGGGTTTAAAAGCATGACCTCCACCTTGCCTGAAGACTCAGAGTCAGAAGGTGGTGGACAAAGATTTCTGGGAGGTATGGAGGAGAAAGAAAAGTAAAGAAAAAAAAGGACTGGATTGTGAAGTGCGGAGCCAAAAAAAAGCTCATAAATTTATTTGAGACCAGGACTGTCTCAGTGCAATTGTGTCAGGAATTTGGGGCTCACTGACTCCTCCTAGTGGTCACAAAGGATAAGTCCTGACTACTGCTCTAAAATAAGCAAATGAATGGAAGGCAGAATAAACCCATGCAACAAAAAACAACTTTCAGTTGATAACATGCAGTACATTTTGTAAACTTTGGGCAGAATGGTATTCGAAATAAAACAATACTATATTTTGCAAAATGAATGCTAAGTAGAAACAACAACATTAAGGATGAGTAGTTAATGAATGAGTAAATAAAGATCAATTGTACAGACTTAAGGCTAATAAAAGAAAATCTGTGCACTTAATGGGATGAAGAATATTGTGATTGAGAAAGAATAGAGAGCCAAATGCCTCTTTTTCTAAGACTGTCATGTACATTCCTGAAGCCTCACTCTGCACTCCCTCAACCTACCTTCACAAACATAGTAAGCTGAGAAGATACCTACCTCCAGCCTTCACCATCACCCTCTGGAGAATATGCCTCCTCCTATATAAACTATAAGTGACACACAGACACACACATAAACCTGACAATTGACTGAACTTTTGGTTTGGGGAGGTTTATATTCAGGCCCCAATAATAAGTATAGCACATGAGAATGTTGATTGCATCATATATCTTTTTAAAGTTGATCCAATAATACAGCCTAGCAAAAACAGATGAAACCTGCTCTAGATCTGAAATTACACTTCATTCCTAACACAACGAAAATAATAAACATGGCTCTATTGATATGAAGAACAGAAACATTTTGTGTTCTGTTCTCTTCACTGATGGGAAATGAGATAAAATATTCTGAAAGTGAGCACAAGAAGCAAAAATCAACATCCAGATTTAAAAAAAAAAAAAGAAAAAGAAAATGGTGACTGAGAACTGGATATGCTAAGGTAATGGTTAGACAAATGGACCTATAGCAAAATGAAGAAGAGAAAATGATTTCAGCTTACAGAAAATAGGACATCTGTGTTTGTTGCCCACCAGGTGGCATCAAAGCACCATAATGTATATTTCACAATCAGATTGACAAAATATTTAAATATTCATCCAGTCATTCATTTACTGAACTCACTTAGTCTAACTCAAGATTACAGATAGCCAGGACCCATCTTAACACTGCTAAGTGCAAGGCAGAGGCTAACTCTGGACATGATACCAAACCAGCAAAATGATCAGTCCTTTGAAATGAAAATAATCAGTGTTTAATATTTAAGAAACCCACTCACCAGAACAACAAGATTAAGAAATGCATATTGTTGAAATTTTAGTTGCTGAATTAACAATTATAAAATGACTATAGCAACAAAAAGGAATTTAAAGTGATACCACCATCTTGAGCTTTAGTGAATAAAAATCATTTGTCTGTTCAACATCAGTATATTTAACTCAGGGTCACAAGAGGCCTTTACCTATTACAACAGTAATGAGTACAATGCAGAAAACAACCGCAAACAGGTCACCAGTCCATTGCAGATTACACTCATGATGCTAGCGCATATTATAATACTCTGTTCAGTATTATGCCTTCTTAATCAAAATGTTTTCTCCCTAAACTTGTGTGGTATAGGCTATATTTCTTTTTAGTTACAGGAACTGTAGTTTTATTTCTCACCTTTTTTAACCACGTAAGTGTGATATGGTGGCACTGTGCTTATCAGGCATTACAGGCAATATGGGTTAAGTGGCATCACAGCTGGGACTAATGGTTCATTACCCGACCCTGATGCCTTTACAATGGAGGGATACAGATGTATGTGTAATCCCAGTCAGCTTGGTGGCTGGTACCGTTCCCGGCCTGGAGGTCATTTTAATGACATAACAGAGGGAGACTGTCTCCCAGGGCCATGCATTCCCCTGACATACTGGGTGGTAGCAAACCCCTGGTGGAGCTCCCATTTGTACACCTGCAGGGTAACATAGGAGGTACAGCCTTGAAAGGCAGCCCTGCTGGGGTACTTGGGTGCCCACAGGGGCAGCTACAGGGAGAGAACCTCTCATAATTAAGGAGGTTCCACCTGACCCAAAAATGCTTCCTGATGGTAATGTTGTCACACTAGAAGTATTCCCAGGGCCACCATAGAAGAAGCTACATCACTTCACCCAGGCAATTCAGAATCAGGAGAAAAGAAGGACAATGCTCACCTTGGGAGCAGTAGAGGAGAAAAGGAAAGAAAAACAAAAGAATTGTGTTGGGGATTTACTTGCACCTGGGATAATCGTCTATGTAGTTATGTCTGGGGAATGGGGTTCTCAGATACCCCCAGCAGGCTAAACAGGTCACCACATACGTAACTTTAGGGATGTAAGTTGTTTCTTAATCTGTTTGTAAGGATTTTATGACAAATTCAAAAAATGTGCATATCAGGTAAGATGACTGGATATTCTGTTTGTTTAGCTCTCAATCTCATTGTAACAGCTGAATATGTCAGACTGTTATGATTTTAACTTTTAAAATCCCCATTTTAAAGGTGACTTTGATTGAAACCTGGGTGCAATCAGTTCCAGGTGGTAGCAACAAAATTACTGCAAAAACTCTTGCCATTGATAAAATGTCTGTCACATTCTGCGAATAACCCATCCTGCTATCCATTTTGTGACCTCCATCCATCCCACTATATCCTAACTACAGGGTCATGGGGATCTGCTGGAGCCAATCCCAGCCAACACAGGGTGCAAGGCAGGAAATAAACCCCCTGGGCCAGCCCACTGCAGAGCACGTGCGCGCACACACACACTAAGGGCACCTAACCTGCATGGCTTTGGACTGTGGGAAGAAACCGGAGTACCCAGAGAAAACCCATGCAGACACGAGGAGAACATGCAAACTCCACGCAGGGAGGACCTGGGAAGCGAACTCAGGTCTCCTAACGGCAAGGCAGCAGCGCTACCCACTGCGCCACCGTGCCGCCCCGTTTTGTGACCTACTTAATGCAATTTAGTGGGCTGGTAGCATTGAGCGTAAATTGAAAACCAACCTAGGCACCTACCCAATAACACCAGATCAAGATAAAGTCCCTAGTTAAACTGACACACGTCTTTGAAATGTGGGAGGAAAACTAGAGTATCCAAAGAAATCCAACAAGAGCATAGTTAACACACACACTGCACACAGGCTTGGTCTTACACCTGTAAGCATACTGTTAATAATAAAAATACTGAATACACTGTACTATATATTACTGTCTAAATGCCATTAATGTATCAAAGTTTGCTTTAAAGCATATCTTTTTAACATGCAGCTCACTGCCTGCAGAAAACAAACAATTCAATTTTTGTTTCCAGTTAAGTCATATAAATTTTTACTAATCATTCTTAAACGAGAGTGTAAAATACCCATTCAGCCTTACCTACGTGTGCATGTAATAACTGCACCATTTTAATTGGCTCTACTATATGTCAACTGCATTTTAAGGTGGCAACTTAAAACTCTGGTCACTCTGATATTAGGTTAAGTCTTACTTGAAAATTGTAAATGACCTGTGAGTATGGGTGTGTGCATGATTGTGCTCCGTGATACCCTGCTTTCTTGTCTGGGGTTGGCTTTTACGTTAAACTTGATGCTGTCTCAGAATTTCCATGAACACAGAATGGTAAAAGCAGGTTCAGAAAATAGATGAATGCACGGAATCTCCCGAATTGCTTTGTAAAATAAATTCCTGTGATGGTGCTCTCTTTAAATGGTTCTATAAAAAATTAATAAGAACGATTAAAGTTTTTTGACTCTGTCTATCTTTTACATAATGTAATTGAAAAATAAATATGGGGATTTTCCAGATAATTATATTGAAAAATTCCAAAGATTTTTGGTTTTGAAAAGTCCATAAAATGTCCTTTTCTCATTGCATTTTTAAACCTACCTCATATTTATGTTTGATGTGGTGTCCATAATATGGGTCTGACCCCAATCTACGGGCATCTAAAGAAAAAGAGTAACAGTCATAAATGCACAGTCCAAAAATGTTAATTAGTTACTCCAGCTTGGAACTTGGTTTGGCTTGTGATACCTCCCAGAGTGTGATGTCTAAAACATGACTGGCAGAAAAAAATAAAACTGTTTCTTTACAAGACACTTAGTTCACTTAGCTTTGAATGACAAATCTGTATGAAGGATGGTCAGCATAAAGACAAAATAAATGTAAACTATCTGTTGATAATCCTGCTCACAAAGTTAAAAATGGAAGGTCTGATCCAGTTGAGCTAACAGAATACTGGTTAAGTTTAAGTGGCTTATCAGTCAATTCAATGTCCTTTTATAAGGGGTTCAATGCTATGCCATGCTATACATCACCATAAGTTGCTTTAAAAAGTAAACTAGATTACTATACAGTGCCAAGCTAAGTAACTCATGAAAAGAATAAAATCAAAATTGTAGTACAAATGTATAAAGACCCTTGGATGAGCCTGGTAAGGACCTGATATCAACAGTAAAGAATATTCAAAAAAACTAGTACAGTACTATTATGGAGACATCTATTGCTAAAAATGAATACCAGAAAAACAGAACAACGTTGCAAGAGACAAAGGATATGGTGCATATAAAAATATTCACCTACCTGGAAGTTTTCATATTTTATTGTTATACATTAACTCACAGCGAATTTAATATGGCTTTTTTGACACTGATCAACAGAAAAATACTAAATCGTCACTGGTGCAGTCAATTTTAGAAGTCACTTAAGTAGTTCAATGGAGATCACTTAATAATAATAATAATAATAATACATTTTATTTATATAGTGCCTTTCCCATGCTCAAGGCACTTACAGAATATAAGAAAGAACGGCAGGGTATACAGTAAATAGCATTCTACAAATCAGATAAATAAATAAAGAAGATTATGACAGTGATATCAGAGAAAAAAGCCTAACAGACAACACAGTTGATGGTCTAGCACACACACATACAGGTTACATGAGCATCTTGACAGAGAGGTAAACTAAGAGAAAGGTAATAAAGTCAAGTAGAGCTAAAAGCCTTCATGAACAGATGAGCTTTGAGTTGTTTTTTAAAAGAATTCATGGAGTCAGCTGATCTGATTAATTTCGGTAGGTCATTCCAGAGATTGAAAAGCACAAGTCAGGGGATGAAGACAGGAAAATAGCCAAGTCACTGAATACCCCTAGGAGTCCAGTCATTAAGAAATGGAAGGACAGGTATAAATCCATCTAGAATAGGCCGTCCACAATAACTGAGTGATCGCTAAAGAAGAGGACTAGTGAGGGAGGCCACCAAGAGAGCAATGAAAAGGCTTCAGGCTACAGTGACTGAGATTAGAGAAACTGTGCAGACAACAACTAAAGCATTATGGGAGAGGCAAAAAGAAAACCACTGTTATAAAAACACACGACATTTGGCCTAATGTTTCCCAGAAGTCATATGGAAGACTCTGAAGTCGTCTGGACAAGGTTATATAATTTGATGAGACCGAAATTGAGCTTTACGGTCATCAGACTAAACTCCATGTTAGGCATAAGATAAACACTGTACGTTCTCAAAAACAAAACTGTCCCCACCAAGAATCATGGTGGTGGCAGTATCATGTTGTGGCAACAATTTTCTACAGCAGGTTCTGGAAAGTTTGTTATGGCACAGGGTGGAAAACAAGCGCAGCAAAATACAGGGGAATTCTGGTGAAAACTTGATGCTGTTTGCAAGAAACGTGCATTTGTAGGTATCTTTTGCAGCAAGATAAAGTAACCAAAGTTACATTAGAATGACCTAGAAACAACAATGTTAATGTCGTCAATTGGCAGAGCCAGTGTCCAAATCTCAATCCAACTGAGAATTTGTGACTGGACCTGAAAAAAGCTCTTCACTCAGAATTCAAATGCAAATTTGACAGGGCAGTTTTGTAAAGAACAGGTAAAAAATTGCAGTGTCCAGATGCGCAAAGCTGATAAAAAGACACCTGTCCACACAAACTCAAGACTACAATTACTGCCAAAGGTGTATCTTCTACTACTACTGCATCTACTAAATACTTAAATAAGTTATTTTGTGTTTTATACTTGAAATTAATTTAGATCACTTTTCAGAGATCTGTTTTACTGTTAGTGTTAAAAAAGCCAAATTAAAACCACTGTGATTCAATGTTGTATAAAAAAACGTGAAAGCTTCCAAGGGAGGTGATTACCTTTTATAGAAAATGTAAGACTTCAGCTTTGGTACAGTATACTGCAAAAGAAACAACAAAAGTTTCTGGAGGGCAGGTAAATGGTAAAGGAACATTCAGTTAGAATTGTATAGCTAGGCATTAGGATAGTCAAGTCAAAAGATTTTAGTTATCTCAAGCGTTTATACTGGATAAACCACACAGAAAAGTATTTCTTTAAAATTTTTAAAACTGCTTAAGTGTAAATTTCACACTAATTCTAGGAAGTGTTTCTTCACATAGTGAACCACAGATATGTGAAACATGTTACTGAGATGTGTAGTTGACTTTGGACGCCTTGAGATCTAAAATTGATTGTGTTGCACCAGTTTTAAGTTAATAGGAAATGATGATATACAGTACATTGGACTTAATGACTTGGTTTTGTTAAAGCACCCCATTCTTCTTTGAGTGTGATACTTAGGCAATAGGCTTTGTCATTCCATAATCCTGAATTAGTTTATTAGGTTCAGACCAAAAAATGGATGCCTTAATTTCAACTTCTGAGGCAGTAGTATTCACAAATTTGCAATGCATAGTGGAAAATTCTTCATCTAAGAGGAAACTGTTGTCGTTGAACTAGCATTAATCCTCCCATCCTTAACACAAGTTTATAAACAACAAGGCACCTACTGGGAAATTTCAACATTGAAACTCATCTGAAATTCCAGCCCACAAAAACTTCCCTCACAGAAACGGCTTTTTAAACAAGCACAGATATGCAAAGTCTTCAGAAAAAACCACAGTCCCCAGAAAACATTTGGTAATATCAAGCATAAGTAGAAAAGATATCTATAGAACTTACATTGGTACATTGAAACAAGTCATATTTTTTAACTGATGGGTGTTCTCAACATCTACAGTAAGTGATGGAGTGTTCAATGGGGTGAAAAAAATTGAGGAGTCCTGTCATAGAAGGCTTGAGAAGATTTTGGAGAGTTCAGCTTACTTGAAGGTTGATGTTGCTGCCTCATAGATCCACAGGTTCAGTCCAGTCATTGTGTGTGAGGAGATTATCACATTTTCCCTGTATCCTATGCCTCTGGTTTCCCATAGCATTTGCAAGCTAGATTGAATGATGACTCCTGATTTTCCTGATCTGAGAGTTGTACATGTGTCCGGTGATGGATTGGCATTCTATACCATCTCATTTCATTACTTGTAACCAGTGCAGCTAGCTCACTGTGATCCTGTAGTGTAATAAATGATTTTAGAAAATGGAAGAATGGATTTAATTGCCATCTTGGGCGTTATCTTAGCTACGTTTGGATGCTCTCCCCTTGTCAGTGTAATGTTTAGGCAGGTATTCCAACATCTTTCTGGTGTGTGAGTAACCATTTCACCAGCCTGACATCACTTCAAGAACTTTCTCTCGTTTTGCTGTTGGTATAGGCACTGATGTAGATGAAAATATGTATGATGTACTTCATTAAACTTTAAGCCTTTTGAAAACTATTTCATTTGAAAAATAATGAAAACCAAAATAATTAAGTTTTTTGACATTTTTTTGTAGGGAAAAAATCTAAATCAATGCATTAGACCCACTCTTGTAAGGGTTAAAATTCACTTCACTGCCTTCAGCCAGAGAAATTTCATCCTAGTCATGCAGAGTAAAGACAGATAATATTAAATTTCTCTATTCCACATAATATCACTGCTCACTGCTGAGTTTGTGAATCTGTCCTTTATTTTCTACATTGAGTGGATATAAATTCAGTGTAAACAGAACAGTAGATGTGACAAGAGAACAAGCAGTTTTAGCCATATACAGGTATGTGCACAGTAAAATGGCAACAGACGGTCTGGAGATTAGTTTTTACTGTCTATCTGTTGACAAGGAATACAGAGGTTTATTTTCTGCAGCTGCTATTGTAGTGTCTGCACACAGTTAATACAATTATGTCAGTTTCACTGAATATAACTAAGAGTAAATTTTGAAGGATTTTAGAGATACTATCTAATATTTGGGTATGCAGAGTAAGCAGTACAATTCCTGGTCCAGGCTCTGGTTTAGCCACAGCTAGACTGCTGCAACTCTTTACTAGCAGGACCACTAGCATGTGACACCAAGTTCAAAATGGTTCAAAATTCAGTGGCATGTCTGGTGTTCAACCAGCCAAGGCAGATACATGTCAGTCCTCTCTCTTCAGATCACTAAATTGGCTTCCTGTAGTGGTTTTATATTAAGATTAAATCCTTGATGATTGCCTACAGAATAGTCAATAGACCAGCACCTATATATATGGAGGTACTAGTGAGGTCTTATGCTCCTTCTCCACCATTCAGATCTGCTGATGAACTGCATCTGATGGTGCCACCTCTCTATGGTATCAAACCTCAGTCCAGACACTTTACATGTGTAGCTCCTGGCTGGAGAAACAAATTGCCTACCTCCATTTGAAACTCTAACTCCATCAATGTGTTCAAATAGATTCTCTTGATTGCTGTCTCTGTCTAACTGATAGCTGTTAACTTTTGTAAATCTGGAAATTGTAACTAGGGCAGCACGGTGGCGTGGTGGGCAGCGCTGCTGCCTCGCAGTTAGGAGACCTGGGTTCGCTTCCCGGGTCCTCCCTGCGTGGAGTTTGCATGTTCTCCCCGTGTCAGTGTGGGTTTCCTCCCACTGTCCAAAGACATGCAGGTTAGGTGCACTGGCGATCCTAAATTGTCCCTAGTGTATGCCTGGGGTTTGTTTCCTGCCTTGTGCCCTGGGATTGGCTCCAGCGGATCCCCATGACCCTGTAGTTAGGATATAGCGGGTTGGATAATGGATGGAATTGTAACTAGCTTATATTTTGTTTTGAGCTTTGCACTTGTGGAAATCAATTTTTACCCTTGTCCTGTAACATTTGTTCACAAACAGTCCCCAGATTGATATTTACTCAATTATCTTGACCTCTTTTGTAAGTTGTTTTGGATAAAAGCATTTAATAAATGTAAATGTAAAATTTGCATAATCAAAGTGGTAATACATAAAAAGCACTATGTATTGTGTACATTTTCTGCAAGGAGAGTAATGTATGTTTCAGTAAGCATTCACTGACTCATATTTACTTCATTTTAGGTGTCACATGACATAAAAATCCTAGGTAATGAACAGAATCCCTTCCCTTATGGATTAGTCAGTTGCTTCTAAAAGAAAACACTTTATTAAGCCCCTTTGGTGGATCTTCAGTATGTTTCATTGTAGTGATTTCCTGCTTTAACAAGAATTTCAACTGCTTGTTAGTGATATACCTTTACTGAAAATATGTATATTTTATTTAAACAATCTTTTCTGGTATTCACATTTTTGAAATTGAAAAGTTAATGTATTTCATTGTTCTTTTAGTAAAATAATTATTGAGAATATTTTAGCATAGTTTATAAAGAAAATTGTTTTGGATGAACGTAAAAATGTATTCTATCTGATTAATTCAAGGAACACTAAATCATTTTTATACCTGCATTATTCCATTCTGTACATCTGAGGAAATGAAAACATTATAATTAGGAAACAGAATAAGGAGGAAGGAAATCACTTCAGAAAAGACATTTGTGTATCAGAAGGTGCATGAAAACACACTCACGTTGGGGCAAGAGAGTGTCACCAACCAATCAGACAGTATACCTTTGGCCTGTGTACACCAGAATCCCTAAAGTTTAACCATGTGAGAACCACAGACAACATGAAAACTCCACACAGATACCATCTAGTATGGAATCAAACAAGATGACTCGCATTTCATAAATAATGTAATGGTTAATATAGACAAAATGAATATTAATTATAAATGTAAGATAGGAGACAATGTCTTACAGGAAACAGCCTCTGAAAAGGGTTTAGTGGTTTTTGTTGAGACAATATTGCCATTGTCTAAGCACAGCTCAGAAGCAACTAAAAAAGCACACAATGTTACATTATAGTGCAAAAACTGTTAAAAAGAAATCATGGGAAGTAATGCTCAGATTATGCACCAGTAAAATCACATCTTGAGTATTATGTACAGTTCTGGTTCCCAAACTACAAAAAAGATACAGCAGCACTTGAAGTTGTGCATTGAGACCAACCAATTGCATGCCCTATTCTGACAGACTTGGAGAATTAAACCTCTTTAGTTTTGAACAGAGAAGACTACATGGAATCCTAATTCAGGTGTTCAGAATTGTCATAGACTTAGATAAAGTGGATCCAACAGAATTCTTTCAGCTAAATAGCAAATCATGTACTCAGAGGCATCAGTGGAAATTAAGGGAAAGAGTGTTTAAGACCACTCTTCCTCTTTAAGGCCAGGAAGCACTTCTTCATGTAAAGAGCTATAGGAATCTGGAACAAACTATCTAAGAGGCTGAATCACAAACCCAGGTCTGGAACCAGTCTTGAACAAGATGCCAGCCCAACATTGTGTCTTCAACATATGGTATTTAATTACAAAAGCACAACATATTTAGACAAAAAGCAGAATATATATTATGACTCAAAATTAATGTTAAATAGGGAAATACTATTCTCACCTTGTTTTGTATATATACAACAGCTTGTTACACAATGGAGTCTCCCAGGTCCCATGATTTCAGTCACCCAAATATCAACCTTTTTATAACAAATTCATGTTACTTAAGATGTCCAGAGACTCAGTATTAGTTCTGACACTGAAACTGAACAATTAAGTGCTGTTGTATCCATGTATCCAACAGTATATACAGAAAGATTTATAAAGCATCCATACACCCATTTATTATAGAATTTAATTCTTTAACTAAAACTGAGAAGCATATGCTTAAAGTTACACATTTCTATATTTAGGTATATTCTAATTTCTAGCTATAAACATTAAATAAGGCATTGATGTTTGATGAATAGTAATGCGTCATGTAAACAATTAATTACTAATCCTTCTATCCAGAGTTGGTGCCTGTGTTGTGCCAAATGCTTGTGGGAAAGGCTACAGAACCAGAGACCCTAAACTGGATTGCATGTGCTCTGCAGATAATTGTATTTAAGTTATTAACAATAGTTCAATCATTACTTGGAAAATTCAACTTCATTCATTTAATATATGTAAATATATATATATATACATATATACATTATATATACATTATATATATATATATATATTACACACTGCTCAAAAATTAAGAGAGCACACATCAGATCTTGATGAACAAAGTATTTAAGTGGAAAATCTTTACAGAATAATACTGTGTTATTCGTTGAAAACAAATGATGTAATATTGGTCAATGGAAACCAAAATCTCCAATCCACTGAGGGCTATATTCAACTTCACACCAAAAATCAAAGTCAAAAATGATGCCTATATGCACTCCTGACAACGCCTGGCCATGCTTCTGTTGAGACAGTGGATGGTGTATTGGGGGTGTCCCCTCCATAGCCTACACCAGGGCATCAGTGAGCTCCAGGACAGTCTGTGGTGCTACTTGGCAGCATCAGATGCACCGATACACAACATCCCATAGGTTTGCAAATGCCTTCATCATCCAGGAACTGACTACACAATCTAGCCACTTGAGGCTGGGCATTATCCTGCACCAAGAGAAACCAGGGCCCACCGCACCAGCGTAAGGTCTGATAATAGCTCTGAGCATTTCATCACGGTACCTAACAGCAGTGGATACCATTGCACATGGAGGTCTGTGCAACCCTTAATAATAATAATAATTCTTTGCATTTATAAAGCACTTTTCTCACTACTCAAAGTACTCAGCAAAACCCTTCAAAGATATGCCATCTCAGACCATCACTGACCCACCTCCAAACCATTTATGCCAGAGCTGCCAATTGTGGTATTCTCTGTTGAAAGCCAATGGAGTTGCACAGTGACGAGCTGTGACCACAGGTCCCACCAGAGGACGTCAGGCCCTCATGCCACCCTTGTCTGTTTCTGACAATTTTGTTAGAAATATGTATAGCAGTAGCCAGCTGGAGGTCATTTTGCTCTTCCTTACTCAAAGGATCAGATACTGGTCCTGCTTTTTGGATTGATGTCCATCTACACCTCTGTATTCTCGTGTAATGGCCTGTCTCTTGGTATCTCCTCTTCTGTGCTGGGAGACCCAGAAAATCTTCTTGTGAGGATGTGCCAATCTGGAGGATCTGGACTACCTGTGCAACAGGAATCGGCTGCAGGTATCACCTCATGGTACCAGTAGTGACAAGGACACCAGCAAAATGTAAAACTAGAGAAGAATCGGTCAGGAATGACAAGAAAAGACCAATTGTCTGTGGTCACCACCTGCAAAACCATTTCCTTTTTTGGGGGCTGACTTGCTGTTGCCTCTCAGTGCACCTGTTGTCACTTTCGATAGTGCCAAAGTAGGTGAAGTTGATTCACAATCGCTTTTGCTTCCTAACTGGACAGATTGATATCCCTGAAGCTTAACTGACATGGTGTTAGACAATGATGATTTAGTGTTCCCTTAATTTATTTGAGCAGTGTATATATTTTACCTTTTTGGACTGGGGTTTACTCTTTGTTTATATCTGAGTAACTGAAACACTGCAGTTTCTTCTTCAGACAGATCTATCTATCTAATAGCGAGCCTTACTTTAAAAAAAACAAGTGATTAAAAATAAAAATAAAATAAAAAGCTTGTATGTGCAAGTAATATTAGGTAAACTTTTAATGAAGCTGCTTTTTTAAGTAAATATAACTCTTTCACACCTTCCCACCATATCAGTGTTATTAATCGTATTCCTCACCCTCCAACCAGGCAGGATTGATGTTTCACAAGCATTTCAAGATGAGAAATGCGGGTGTTAAACCTTCACATGATATATTTTGCTATGAATCATTATTAATTTCGATATCTGCAAACCTTTATTAAAAGTTTATACGCCACCGTTTGTTACTTCTTGCCTGTTTTACTGTGGTTGAATATGACAGACTCAATCTTTTTGTTACTCAGCATGCTTAAACCATTCTATTTATATGTCACTTGACACATTCCGGAAGCTAGAAGGTGCCATCTTCAGCATTATATTCTTAGAACTTACCGGAATATGTGCCATGTAGACTTGACAGAAAACCAGTTTAGACACATGTAGACCTATTTAGATACAAATTCCATCTTTTCTACATTTCATCATTTTTAGTAACTTTCTAAAGTACCTACAGCCACTGCTCACTGTGAAACGTGCCAAACATAATAAAATTTAATTGACTGCAATAGGATAGGGGCACTTCACAAGAAAGGGAACCACAGTTTTTGGTTTTGATATATAAATAAATAAATAAATAAATGCAGTATATAGAATAAGATTGCATTCAAGCTCAATTATTTTTGTCAGATTTAACATTTCAAACAGAGTGCTGGAGAAAAAAGTTAATGAAACATCAATTAATTGCCATTGAGTGAGCTAAACTGGACAAGTTAATTTTGCAAAGAATGCCAGGGAACTCAGGAGAGATCAGTAAAAAGAAAGAATCAAGCAGCTCAGATTAAAAATAAGAAAAGCTATAATGTTTTTCAAGGAAGTAAACAAATGCTTTACTTGTCTGTGGAGGCCTGGATAATATTTATTATATTTTGTAGCTCTATGAGAGGGTCACACATTATAGTTCTGGTCCTATCTTGCTTTAGAGCAAAAACATCTGATAGGGGGTAGGTGTGTAAGCAAGTAGGAAGAAGCACTTCTCTTATACTGGATACATGTAGCTTATCTGCAAAAAGAAATGCAAAAATGAATGTGCAAAAGTAGTAAAAATTGTAGGGCCTTGAAGAAAACTCAAATAGAACTGAAACCTTCTATTGTCACCATTGCTAATACATTTAGAAACGTTTTAGCAGTCAGAGTACAGTACCTCCTGACATTTACACATATTTTGAAAATACAGTAATTGAAATCATTTGTAAGAAATGCTGATTATATCTTTAAAAATGGTATGATATGGTATTTATTTATTTTGATTTGTGTTGATTTGTTGTTGACATTACTCTGTATTTACTTTGCTTTCTGTTTCCAGGGATGCTTTTCTGTTGTAGTGTGCTCACTGAGCATGCATCAATTGATGGTACAAATAAAATTCCATCTTATTTAACAAAGAAGGGTTGCTGGAATTAACTGTCTTTAATTTACATAAAAATAAACAAAAAACTCTGAATTTCTCAGAGAATAAAAATAATTTTGTTGCTTGTTTCTATTGGTTTGTTTTTTTTTGCTTTCTTAAGGAACCTTTTTGGTTTACCCAATATATGAAACTATACCTGATGGCTTGATCAAATATTTGCTTGTCTTACAATTATGATTTTAGTTTTTGTATTCTATGTTCTTCCACCCATAGAAAAATAAAACAATAAAACTATGTAAAATACAATTTCCAGTGATGTAAGTTGTTATTAATTGTATAGTCTCAATGACTTATGTTACTCTTTTACCTGTTCCAGTACCACTTCAGTTTTGGGCTATGAATCTTTCTAGAGATGGCGGGTTGAGTACATTTCAGTTGTACAAATTCATGCCTCATAGTTGCAATGCAAACAGTGTTACAATTATTGAGAAAATAATAATGTTCTGGTTTTATATAATTAATTAATGCAAATATTTTACTTAATTGTTTCATGAAAACAGTCATTAAGGAATCCTTCAAAAACCTGAAAAGAACCGCAAAATAAATACAGAAATATTAAAGTCCTGTTTTAAGGAGTGATTGTAAATTATTTAATCTATAACAAGTTGCATGGACAGACTTTTTAGATATTAAAATGTTTACTGCACACTAAACATTCATTTTTAATTATACATAAGTAAAAATACTTAAAAAAATGGAAAAAACTATTTTTAGTGTAGATACAGTATGTTAAATAACACAAGTATATTTTCAATTATGCAATACTTTATAAAGAAATAGAAAACTATGTAATATTACACATTTATCCATCCATCAATTCATTATCCATCCTGCTATATCCTAACTACAGGGTCACGGGGGTCTACTGGAGCCAATTCCAGCCAACACAGGGCACAAGGCAGGAAACAAACCCCGGACAGGGTGCCAGCCCACCACAGCAGATTCACTCTCTAAAGAAAAAAAAGTTACATTAGGGATCTTTAGTTGATATATAAAGTAAGGATAAACACCATATTCAAATCCATCCATCCATCCATCCAGTATCCAACCCACTATATCCTATCTACAGAGTCACGGGGGTCTGCTGGAGCCAATCCCAGCCAACACAGGGGCAAGGCAGGAAACAAACCCCGTGCAGGGTGCCAGCCCACCACAGGGCGCGCACACACACACACACACCAAGCACACACTAGGGACAATTTAGAATCACCAATGCACCTAACCTGCATGTCTTTGGACTGTGGGAGGAAACCGGAGCACTCGGAGGAAACCCACACAGACATGGGAAGAACATATTACACATTTAGTTTTAGTATTTTTCTAAGTAGTACAATTTTACTGCTTTAAAAACTCTGTATTACCAAATTTGAGAAAGATGCATTTCACACTAGAAAAGCCACACCACTGCCTATTAAGCCTTTCATTTGAACACATCAGGCAATTTATTAACTGGAAAATGACAGCAATTTCAAGCCACACTGTGGTAATTATGTTGCAGTTTAGCTGTGTTGCATAAAAATGCCCATCCTGCCAAAGCGTACCTAAGGAAATAACACATTTAGAGTTTCGTTTTTACTGTCTAATAATACTGTGAATGGAGAATTTGAATGTAGCTACAATGTCTGCATAATGTTAAATTGGATAAAGCATGACTTTTATAAAGTTCTGTCTCTGTTTTCCTATAAATACTGCAAAGTTGATTTATTAAATTTACTTTTTATTGGTGTGCATTTTCACAAGTTTCTGTTTGCAGTAACTAAGTAGTGGACTTTTCTTTCACACAGAGGCAAATGCATAGGCAAATAAAGCCCGACATGATGGTATACACAAATGGAACTCAATATGGAATCTTTCGGCATTACTTTTACTCACCCCATTATTTATAAAAAATCATGAAAATTCAAATACTATGTCCATCCATATACATTTTTTGAGATTTTTCCATTATAGGGTCTGCAGAAAGCAATGTCTTTCTCAAGAGCACTGGTGGATGAAGCCAAGGGGTCAAATCTTAAACAGGGCAGCAATCAATTACAGAGCACACTTTGCCAATTAACATAAAAGTCCACATCTTTATGATTGTTGAGGAAAGGTCAGGATTCATAAAAAAAAGGATGAAATACACTCTACATAAATAGCAACTAAGAAATGATTTGAACCCAGGTCAAACGAGCTATGCAGCAGCAGTGCTAACCATTGTGTTATGTCCAGGTCAATTTGATAAGTTGGACTGATACAGGGGGTACAGTTGTGCAGCAGCAAGTGGTTTAAATGCAATATACAAGAGTGGTCAAACATCCTATATGGTCAAAACATTAAAAAAGGCATTAGCAAAAACAATGTGTGCAGAGCAAAACAAAACAAAAAGTCAATAAACAAAATGTATTTTTAGAAAGATGTTGAACAATACTTTTCTTTCACAAAGTTTGAATACAAATAGACAGTAAGTCTGATCTTAAATGGTTGGTTACTATGATATCATACACTGCACATGTGCAACTCATATGCTTAGTATAAGTACACACTGTTGTGTTACGTTGTTGCCAAAACAAAACAAACAAAACAAACTCAAAAGTAAAGCCAAATTAAAAGCTATTTATTAAATGTGACATTTCCCACATCCACAGTGGGCAAAAGTGTTTATTAGTTTTTATAGATGTTTTCCTATAAAATTGACAAAGGAATTTGGCAGCCTGGATCTCCCTAGCAGGTTCATAGCATTATTGTTTCATTAGCAAAAGTATTGGATATGACAGCCAAGACAACAGGAATCAATCATTTTGCCTTTTGTGGGATCAAATATTTATCTAAAATTTAACAACAAAGGTAACATACATGGATTTTAAATGGTGATAGTACAAGCTATGAGTAACCTATAAAAACATTGAAATTCCCCCTATTAGAAATTCTATTTATCTTTAATTCATCCTTGTTTAAAAGTAAATAATATGTGAAATAGACAATGTCCAGTCACATCTAAGAAAAAGAGATGCAGATTGTTCACAGCAGGCCCCAGTTTAAAAAATTAAAGGACAATGCAGCAATGATGATAACAGGTCAACAGGCTCCAGACTAGCGGAACTGAAAGTTCAAGAAGATCAAGATTAAAAAAGGAGGATTTCCAAAAAAATGTAGAAAAAAAGAGTCAGAAGATTTCCAGCAAATGGCCACAGCTGTGTTTCTAAATGTCATCCCTGGACACTTCCTGCTGAATGGAAATAAGAGAAAATAAAAGAATGGTCCAGGATGAGGAAGGTTTGACAAAGGACAACAGCAGACAGAAAGCCAATGATAGAAAACCAAAAAGCATAAACTGGGGATAAACTCTTTATAAATATATTTAAAGAAGTGCCAGGAGCGTTCATGTGGCAGAGCTGACAAGAAGGGTCTGTAACCAGACCTATGACAAAGTGCTTGCAGGGCTAAAATAAAGGAAATGACACGACATGAATTGGATATTTTCAACAATGGTTTTCATAGAAGAGGGCAAGATATTCTTGAAAATTGATTTCCAGGAGATTTTAAGGAAGATGGAAGGCCACACTGCCAAAAAGAGTGAACTGACAAGGGTTAGCAGAATTTATTGTGCAAATGACCATGCAAAGCTACCACTGGTATTGGGGAAGAGGGTAGGAAATTTTTAAAAATCTAGAGAGGATGTGATAGAAGCATTAAGGGTAGATCTAAGCTCAAAAGGAAGAAATGAGAGGAATCTGTGCAGAAACAATGTTGGATTCAGTGGTGAGTCACAGGGGCAGTGGATTCAAGGTATAGGGTCAAGGCCCAATGATATAATTCTAAATCTGCCAAACACAGCACTCACTGACTACTCTAAAATCAAGATGAAATGCCTAGAAAAGTTGTTTTTTTTGCATAAGAAATAAAAAGATCTAACTTTTGACAATAATTAATGGGAGGTGGGCATAGCACCAATGAAGTTAATGCAAAGGGCTAGGATCAATTTAAAATCTTATTTTTTGTTATATTTTGGTCAGGCTCTTTCCCTGACTTAAGTATTTTCTTGTCTTTTTTTGTTGATTTTTCAGTTTGAATTATTTAGAATAATTATTTCTGTTAATATTGTTCTGTTCATAACATTTAATCAGCATGTTTAATGGATTTTGTTACATGTTTAATAATATTTATGTACTGTTTCTTTAAATGTCTTTACGTTTCCATATTTTGCAGGTGGTTCCCCAAGAGGTGGGGCCGCCTGTCACTTTCTGTTGAGGGTCCGTTCCCAGCCCTATAAAGGCTGATGGGTATTGCAGTCCCTCTGCAGTGTATTGTACGTGATCATGGTGGTGATAAGATCTCCTGTAACTGTTTATTAATGCTCTTTGAAATATCTGGCTTTTTATCATTTTTGCTCTTTTTAAGGATTTGGTCATTCGTTTAACACTTTGAGACTTGGTTATAGTTGGATTGCTTTGCATGCAAATCATTTTGAGTCTTTGTTCTGTATTTCCCTTATTTTGTAATAAAAAGATTTTTATAAATATTTATAAAGATTATTTGTTTGTCCTTTCATCCCCATATGAGGTTTCTGATCATTCTCCCTGTAGTGTAATAGGGAATATATTTAGTGAACGTTTGGCCTGGGGTGGGCTGAAGTCAGACATTAGAGTAGGCAGTAAGGAGCCTTATCTGGGCAGGCTAATGGGGAGTCTGGTCTGCTTTTTGGCTTTGTTTTGGAGGCCTCACACCTTTTTGTTATTTTTGTGTCTGTGTGATGCATGATACTCCAGAGTGGAACGACAAAGGAAGAGAGGACCAGTGATTCCTGGTTGTTTTAAAAATCCCACTGTTGACGATGCTGAAGTGTTCTGCAATAAATTGAAAATATCTATGTTATAATATTTAGAAGACCTGGTCAGGGTAATTTATGAGTAAAGCACATATTGCTGTTTTGTTAAACAGCATTGGCTGTTTTGTTAATAGAAGAATGGCAGGTTTAACCAATTGACCAATTCCCAAAGAGTTTAAATAACACAATCACATGAGTAAGATCTGAGAAAGTATTATCTAGACAAAGCAAGATGTAACCCACCTAAAGAAATATTTATGGGGAAGTCACAGACAATGATTGGAGTGAACTGATTCTGTATCAGATGAGAGTGAAGAATTATAGCAAAGAGGTCAAAAAATGGTTTAAAGAGCAGAGGTGGTGGGTGATATATTTTTGCCTGCCACCCTTGAAAAAAGAAAAAAAAATGAAGAGTGAGGATCAGGAGAAAGAAATCAGTCAAAGGCAAAGCAAAGGTCAAGACCAGAAATAAAAAGGCAAAAGAGAAATTAGAGACAAATCATAAACCAAAAATCAAAAGTCAAAAAACAAAATTTGTTTCTAGATTCTAAACTCTCAAACTATACAAATACACTCTAAAATGTTACACTAAGTGCAGAGAATGCTAAAGAGGAAGCAAAATATCTGCGGTGGGTTGGCACCCTGCCCAGGATTGGTTCCTGCCTTGTGCCCTGTGTTGGCTGGGATTGGCTCCAGCAGACCCCCGTGACCCTGTATTAGGATTCAGCGGGTTAGAAAATGGATGGATGGAAGCAAAATATTAGTGGTAGAATGGCATAGGGTTCTAATCCCCTTCTGAGTGTAATTCACCATGTAAAGATGTATCAATTGACTGAATGTGCCCTGTAATTAATTTCCAACCCACTTAAGGGTTGTTCATGTCTTCAGACAAATGCTGCTCCAGCTCCACATGAGACGGTAACAAAATAAGCTAATTCTAAAATTAGGGAGATGAATAGTAAGCTAATTGAAAAAGGTGCACATTTATAGGCTAAACTAGAATGCACTTATTATTTCATTGTGTTGTAAACATGCAGTGTAAAATTTCATCTACAAGACCAAACCAGCTAGACTTTGTTTTAGATAAAATTATAAACTCTAAAGGAGCTGTAGGGCCTCTAATATTTTACTTCACGCTTTTCTACAAAATCCAATCTTTATAAAAACCACTTCTGTTCACATTACTTGTAAGATCATTTACTTAATTTTTCCACCAATGAATCACAATAATTATTTTATGGCAGAGCAAGTACTTTTGCTATTCTCAATAAAGTGACACAAAATAGTAGAAAATGTTTAATTTCAGCTGTAAGTCATGCCTAAAATGTTTAATTTAAGAAAATTTTGTTATCAATTACTGAACTCTGCAGTTTTGTAATAGTTTTAAACTAGTTTGTATTGCACATGTATTCCTTCAAACTTCAGTGTAAATTTGTGCTTTTAAGTTGCTGCAGGATATGCTGCATAGTACACTAAACTCATTTTAAACAAAGTAAAAGAAATACTGTACATTTTAACAGAACAACACAGATTAAATGCTATGTCATAATTCAGACGCATGGCATGAAATACAGGGGAGCCCGCAAAATGAGGAAAGAGCAAGCATGAAAGGTTCATTTGTGAAACTGGTGGTGACTAAAATTATAAAACAATTGGGGATTTAAAATTATAGTAATTAAAAATAACTTACATTTACTGTATATTTAAAAATATGTTTGTCACACATTTACAGTGTAGACTACATTTCAATACTGTTTCAATTACATTATGTGTGAGATGGCTGTCACAATGATAATGGGATCAGCCCAATTAAAAAGTGGCACAAACTGACAAGGAACTGTGGTCAAATTCTGAAGACTGGTCCTTCATGTACAGAGCTTACTTTTTTCCTTGTCAGGATGTGCCTAACCACATCCCTCTGGCCAAAAGGATCAGGGTTAAGCCCTCATAAATGTCACAAGATAATTTACGCCTTGGTTAGATATTATAGTAAACAAATCTTCATTGAAGACAGCAGGACAAACGTGTGCAAAAAGAAGGGCAGAGGATTACACAAGTATTTTGTATGTATGGATGTGCTGAGCTGTATGAGGCTGTCGGCAGGTTTGATTGTAAGATACTGACTTTCCTTGGAATCTAGTACTATCATGCACCCATGCAGCGTCATCTATAAAGAAGCCCTTACTTTGGGTTTTTTAGAAGATAAACTTACCCTATACCTTTAAAACTAGTAAATGTTTGCTTTATAGGGAACTAAGCAAAAAACATTCTATTGGTCCAATCAGTATATCCTGTTCAGAGACCCAGGAAGCAACCCGGTGAAACTAATGAACACTGCATTGATGAGTTTCGGATTAAAATGAACTGAATGGCCTATCCTCATTAAAATTGTTCTAATGTTTTAAAAAACCCAACACACCTGCAAAACCCTCATGCTATGCCACTTATGCTTTTTTGCATCAATGCATCAGTTATTCTTTAAATATTTTGTTTTTTGTGATGATCTCATTGTCAAAGCATAAAGTAGTTCATCAGTTATTTTTTGCTTAATAATATTTTTCACAGCATTATCCAAAAACATTTGGCAATTACAGTATATATGGAAGCGCATTTAGATACTGTTTACCTTAAAAAAAGTGTCTTTTATAACAAACACTGTCTCACAGCATCAGTCCAGACTGAAGTGCACTATACATTTTACAGAAGCATACACTTGCACAATGTAAGTTATTGCTAAAATAATGTCAAAAATAACACTTTATATTCTACTTGTTACTGGAAAAGTTACCTAATATGCTTATTTTAAATTTGAATAAAACAAAAGCTTTGATTTTCCTTCACATCCTGAGTCAGTGAGTGTTATTACTCACTCCAAGAGTGGGCTTGAATGGCTAATAAGCTCAGCCCACTGACAAGTATTGAACGACCACCTTGAGTACAACATGAAAGGAGAAGAGGAAGAGGCTTTTTCTGTAGCATATAGCAGAAGATTTCACATTTCCTAGATTAAAATGAATGAATTTCTTCAATTTCAGGTTTGTGTCGCATGTAGTTATGTTCATTAAGAGCAGGCCATGAACTATATTTACACAAAATGAAGAAATGCAACGAGAACAGAATGAAAAGGAGCAATCTGCATTTATACAGTATCCTAGTACAAAACTTTATTGTGCGTTGTTTTAATTTCATTTTCACGCTTTTAAATATATGTTTTATAAAATGATTGGTAATAATTTTTCCATGATATTTGCAATTGATAACATCAGCTTTAGTTGCAAATTTTCTAAGGAAGGATTGTAAAGAGAAATACAATTACTTCTTCAAGGCATACTTCATTATCAGGTAAGATCCTCTTGCTTTGTTATCTACAATTTAATAAAAGGGCTTCCTAAGTATACAGTATATGCAATTGTTGCATGTAAGTTTTAACAGTGAGCTTATAAAATTTGTTTATTCAATGATTCTTTGGTTGGTGCTACAACTGTCCCTGTTTCAGGGACCTGGATTAAAAGGCTGGTCTGAGATTTGTCTGTGAAATCTTATTTTATGGCCATCAGGGTATATATTTTTCCTTTTCACATCCAAAAGACATGTAAGTTCAGTTAAATGGAGGCTCTAAACTGGTCTGATGTGTGCAGAGCATACTCAATTACATCCTATCTGATGCTAATGCTTTTCTTGTTCCTTAGAGCTGATGTGTATGTTATGCAAGTCTGAGCTGTTATACTATGAACTGCTGTTTACTCATTTTAATAACTCATTAAGTTTAATATTGGGGCACGAAAAGTCCAAGCCTATTTAAATATAAATTTATATTTCCACACAAAATTATTAGCCTTACCTGCAGTCAATAAGGTATCCACTGTGCCATTTAAGAAATTTAAGAAAATGTTCATTGTAAAAGAAGAATATTGCTATGGGCTGGTGCCCTGTTCAGTGCTATTTTCTGCCTTCCATCCAGTGCTGCCAAAAAAATCTATGGACCCCTGTAACAAACAGCATGCTAAACTCTAATACAAGGAAATGCATCTGTGGCATATTGAACGAATATAGAATATTTGCAAAAAAAAATCAATTTGAACATAAAGTAAGCATGCACATTTCACATAGAACATAAGAAATTTTACAAACAAGAGGAGACCATTCAGTCCATGAAGCCAATTAGTTTAGCTAATAGCTAAGCTAAACCCAGATTTCTGGAACTGTAAGCACAAATAATCATGCCATTATTATATGATTCAGTATATTAAGCATGTTTAAAACATAACTTGCAAAATGATGACAAGGTTAAGAGAGCCCAAAAAAAAAATATATAATAATAAATAATAAATAAAATAATACAAATATAACAGAAATAATAAACATATACAATCCATATGTCAATAGATGAAATTTTCATGGTGCCAGACTACAATAAGGATAAAGGAAGTAGTCTTATGCCCCAGTTTCTCCTCTTGCATCCAGTGTGTGTGTTCTGTTAATTGATTGCTTTAAATTGACCCAGTAAGGATGAGTTTGTCTTGTAATGGGCTAGCATTCCAGCCAGGAGTGGTTCCTGCTTAGTGCATCATGTGCACAAAAGGGAACTAGAAAAAGTAGGCTTAAAATGTATGGATTGAAGAATTTGTTTGTCATATGATAAATTTGAAACTAAAGAAGATGAAGCAGTAACTGCTGCATTGGCAACTTGTTTTTTGAATGACAGTTGTTAACATGGTAAATGATTGCTGCATTAGTCATTTGTGTGGGAGTTTCTTTGAATCTTCATTAAATCTGATAATCACTTCCTAAGGCTGATTTACTTGTCTATGTTAAGATCATTGACATGGATATTAAGATAAAAAACAAATAATCAGCAGAGAAAATACTTCTAAACCTGTCCCTAGGCCTAACTACTATATATATGGGAACTGTTTTCCTATCCTGTTGTGGTGTTTGCGCAAAATCTAAGGAGAAGAAATGGGGTAATTTCAAAAAAATACCCCATGATAAGGCTCACTGATCCAGTGTCCTACTTTCACATTGTGCTGCCTTTTGATGTCTCTGTGAAGTTTGTTTATTTCTCCTGTGTATGTGTTGGGGGTAGATGCTCTGGTATTCCTCTGACAGCCTCAAAGTCATCTTCATTACATTAATTAGAGATTGTAAACTGGCCTTCTGCGAGTATGTAAGTGAGTGGGCCATGCGGTGGACTGGAGTCCTTCCATTTGGTTCCTGCTTTGTGCCCAATTGACTGTAATTTCATAATGTACTTTCCTTGATTAGAATGCACATACAATTTACTTTATAAAAGATAGCATTCAAAAATCAACCTTATTTAAATCACCATGCCAGTGATATTATAAAACATTTGGAGAATTTGATAGATAGATAGATAGATAGATAGATAGATAGATAGATAGATAGATAGATAGATAGATAGATAGATAGATAGATACTTCATAATCAAATTTTGTAAAATTAAATCTATTTATACAGATTTCCACGAAACTCACTGTGTTGAATCCTCTAAAAAAAAGCCTAAAATATTATAAGGAACTACTTAAGAACATTTATGTTATGTAAAATGCCCAGTGGGGGTTGGGTGGTCTTTCAGCCTTTGAACACCTTTAGATTTTGTTTTATGTTTCACCAGCTTACCTGGAGTTTTTAAAATTTTGTTCTGTTCTCCCCAGCCATCTGACCTTACCATCGAACTTATCCTTAGAGAATTATAAATCAATTCTATCTATAAGGACTCTGCTATTCCATTAGTTATATATTTATTTTACTTAGATGTGTATTATGTATTTTGTTGTATTATCCATCCATCCATTATCCAACCTGCTATATCCTAACTACTGGGTCACGGGGGTCTGCTGGAGCCAATCCCAGCCAACACAGGGCGCAAGGCAGGAAACAAACCCTGGGCAGGGCGCCAGCCCACCGCAGTGTTGTGTTGTTTATTCTTTATTATTCTTATCTAATTTTAACCTGTATTTTTTTATTGTAACTATTTCTTTAACATCTTAGAGAAAAGCCAAGCAAAATGACACCTTTTATTGGCTAACTAAAAAGATTACAATATGCAAGCTTTCGAGGCAACTCAGGCCAATTCTTCAGACATTGCTTACATAGCTTTTCACAATGAAATGTACAATCACCTGTTGTCTGATGGGTGAAAAAGCCCTCAGAATTGTTTTCTCAATATAATTTGTTGTGATAAAAGTTTTATTGAAATACAAATCAAACACTTTAAAAGGGAACATAAGCCATTCTGACAGGAAATGCAGTAAGGTAAAAACCCTTGCTCGGCACACATACCCATCCAACTACCCCATAACACCACCAAGCTTAATTGTGCTACATTAAAATTGATGGTGACAAGTGAATACAAGAGCCCATAAGGACCAGCAAGTGATTGAAAAGCACAGCATGACCTCATTAAGAAGAAAAAGAGCTAAGGATTAGGGCTGTGGCCAGGAATTGGTTGCATCCATGCTTGGACCACAACTGTCCATTTATCAATATAAGTGAAATATGTTCTTTTGACTCTTTCCCCTGACAACTTTAAAAGGATCAGATTAAGAAAAGAAAACTTCCAGACAGAAAGAGAAAAAAATTCAGGAGATGTACAGCAAAAGGCATTAGCAATTTAAAAGCATACTAATGCAAATAACTTTTTCTGGATAACAGATACATTAAGTGAGGAAAAAAATGTAGAAATATAAAATTGAGGGGAAGCTGGGGAATGCTAATAGAGAATATGGAATTAAGAATCTAGACACAACCAGACCAAAACAATTTTTTCAATATAATGTACAAAAATGTAACCTAGCATACTGCCTACAGACAGAGGGCAGGCAGTCTTGGAAAATCCATAAATGTAGTTTTCAACATCTGGGTCATGACGGTACCATGCAAATAACTAACCCTTTTAACATTTTTTCTGCATATTTTTCTGAATATTTACTTCACAATCAAGGTGCACACAAACCCATAACTACAATACACTGCAAAATTTGAAATCGCAGCATTACTCAGTCTTAAATGTAAAGGAGCACTTAAGTGAACATAATGTAATAATACTGCCGTAAAGTATCTTATATAATCGCAAATATATAAACCATCTGTAAAAAGACACATTTTCCTCAAATAAAGCTCTATCCATCCATCCATCTATCTAAATGACTATTTAAAGACATTCTCTGCAATTTTATGTCCTTATTAGTTTACAGAGACCAAAACCAGACACAGTAATACTTCTATGATGCCACAACCATCTTACCCTTTTCACTCATAAGCTCTGTTATCCTGTTCTCCACATAGCCCCCCTTATAAAATACAATTATATTAGCATTCTTGCATATTTCTTTAAATGTAACATTTACAATCTGATCAAAATGTTGTATAGTAATTGGATATATTTTTTACTTTTATACAGGATCTTTACACATCAGCCTGCTCAGCTCTGGTCCTAGAGATTCACAGTGGCTTCAGGTTTTTGCTTTAACTAAATTTTCAACTTGAACCCATTAATTTATTAGTAAATGCTTTTTGGGCTGAGTTTTAGTTAACTCGCCTGTAATGATTCAGAATTCTTAATTGCCTACTATAGTTTTAAACAGCTGCATTAAAGTTTTAATTGTTGTCAGTTTTCTTAATCAGTTAATAATGAGGTACAAATGACAAAGGAACCACCAGCTCTCCAACTGACATGCTTCCATTCAAACCTGTGTACATGCACCATGAAGTATCTGTGTTAATACAATGTTTTCAAATAAATGAGAGGGATGGGAAGAGCCAAAAGGTATAAATCTGTTCAGGGACACGGAAAATATAAATAATGTTCTCAAAATCTGAAAAATCTTCAATGTGATAAAGAATTGTCTTGGAACAATGAAAACTCTATCAAGTCATAAAATAAAATACCAAGTTTCATTATCTGGCTTCTAATTAGGAAACTGGTTGGAATGAAAACCTGCACACTCTGCAGACCTCCAGGACCAGATTTGAGTGCCCCTGCTCTATATTGTAATTTTAAAATGCAAAAATCCCAGTGAAATTCACTTGCAAATTTTCTTGTCAATTTGATAAATGTAAGAAAAAATTGAATTGTTTGCAACATAACAAACTTATTTTGAGAAATTAACAGAGAAACAAGCAATACTTTTCAAGGACATCATAAAATATAATTTTAGACTCATGGCACAAAACTGATAAGTCATGAACAACAAGCCATATTATGCTTAGCAGGCAGTCACTATTTCAAATGAATTGTGGTCAAATGCAAAGTTAATGAAATGTTTAGATTTTGAACTAATTCAAAACTTCTTTTTCACTTTTTCTTGTCCTTAGTTGAGCACAACCGGTAATAGCTTACCTGTAGTAAAATTATAGACACCTCCTTGTCAGGAATGGAAGCAGGGAGTGGGAGCTGATAAATGTTGGTGGAATTATTATTATTTTTTTATCTTTAAAGTTTTTTTGTGAAGAACATTTGTAAATGAATCACCTGGTTATTATCTTTGAAACAGTTTCTTTTATACATTACCTTTGAAAAAGCACAATGAGATAAAAACAAAGAGAAAATATAAAGCTCACATGATCTGATGACAATTTTGTTAATAGTAAAGCACACACAGTCTTACAATACAGTAAGTACAC